>NW_006763300.1:1584979-1618390 GCF_000218685.1 Serpula lacrymans var. lacrymans S7.9
TGACCTGCCCTCACAGAAGTTAACTCGCAATCTTCCAAGCTCAAACCATTGAGGTGGGGTAAGGCTTCCAATACATCCCACATATCATCGTCGAAATCCACCCAAGAGAATCGAAGAACACGAAGGTTGAGGAGAGATGGTAGTAATGAGGTCATCGAGTGGGAGACGAGAAGATAGGCGTCGATTACTTTGATGAGATCCTTTTCTCGGTGGTGCGTCATGGAGGAGAGGTCAAGTTCATCTATGAGTCCCTTGAATTCGTATTCTTGCACCATTGCACGCAGTTCACTGGCGGTGGGATCGGCTGCTAGAGATGAGAAGCGGGCAGCCGCACCTCTCAGCCTTTGTAAATCTTCTTCTGCATGCCTCATCATGGTGTGCTTTATCTCAATACCATTGAAAGATATCCTGTGAAAGAGAAATTTTCTGCAAATGTGATAGAACAACTGGCAAACTAGAAGCAACTGCTGAAGGTCGTCGCGGTCAGAATACATCAAGCATATTTGCCACAGTTCTGTTGGTAGTGTCGTGGAACGTTGAAGTGCAGTGTTCATCACTTCGCTGGATAGGAGATTGTGTGCCATTGCTTTGAGTGACGTGGTTTGAGTGATACAACGATACTATTGAGTAGGATATTGAGTGGGATTGCTCTTTGATGATAAGGAAAGAGTGCTCACCTTGATGAAAGCCGGGTGTACCTTTGTTGGGTAATATGTGGGTTATTCCTTTTAGTATGCCTAGTGTACCGCCATTACAGCGCTACGTCAGACACAAATAACGGCCTCATAAATATGGCGCTGGATGGTACAAATAAGCGACGTGGAGTATCAAATTAGGAATACATAACACTACCAGTTGTCTCTGCACGCGAAATACCTCAGAATTCCACTTGCTCTTCAGCTTGCTGTTGGGTGTTGCTCGAGAAGGCGTCACTGAGACAATTTTCGTTACCAGTATGTCCTCCGAGCGCTCAAGCCTGCTAAAAATAATATATGCCCTTTCCAGATGGTTCAAGGTATAGGAGATATGGAGGCTGAAGAGAGACCTGTGCATACCTGGCTCAGACTGAGCGATACCTTAGCTCGAAGCTTGAAGTTTCAGGCTGAATGATCATGATGGGATCCCGATCGGACCCGATCGGACCGGACAAAGCGTATGGTCCGAGTGAAAGCACCTGGTAGGCTCGTCTGTGAAATAATTCCTGCTAGATCTCAAAGTTGGCCTACTTAGTAGAGCCACAGCATGGCATCGTGTGTGTCCGTCCACGAAATATGTCGCTGGTACGTTCTATTTCAAGCTTGACAAACTTGACACCTCTCGCCGGCTTTTCGCTTTTAGACTGCCTACGCGGGAGTATATCCTGATATGCGAATAATGGTTAAGAGTCGCCCTCAAGTTCGCCAAGTGCAACACGTACCAGTTCCCACACTGTTCCCAATGAAATCTCCTGTTCCGGGTACGTATGCGGTACAACTCTTCCCCCACACCTGCGAAACTTGGATTGAAGTTAGCAGTCTAATGCCCTTGCAAAATGGCGATAAGGCGACGAAGCCCCACATAGTAACACCACGTTCTGTCATGGGCAGTGTCCCATAAGCTGTCATCACAAGCTTCACAGCATTCTATAGCATCTAATATGCTCAGTATCTCCAGTGTTGTCGTTGGGCCAGGTTAGTCCCGTATATATGAAAGGTGGTATTGCCACGACAGTGGACATGGACTAGGAAGTAAGGATGCAATCGCTAGCGTCTCCTTCCCATATTAACAACAGACGCCTTTAAAGAGGAACCCAACAACTGTCATCTGTGCGAAAGTGATACAGTGTTAATACTTCTCCAAGCAGATGCAAGTGCCTTTTTTATACATGGTAGGTGGAAAACTGCGTACCTTTTACTCACCCTTTCATTCTTGCTCTCTCACTGTTATTGGTGCTCCGGACCACTCGAGAAAGTGGCGGATCCTTCTACAGTTAAAGAAGATATTCCATAGCTTAGTTCGTCTTCTGCTGACCTTGTGAATCGTTGAATTTTATGTTAATAGTGGCTGCAGAAATCATTGTAGATCCTTACATCACTAAAATTTCCATATTAGGTATGTATATTGAGCAAATTTTGAGCCAAATGCGCCGAATTCAGCAAAAAGTGCATGATTTCTTGCGCTTGCATGTTCTCAAAGCCACATAACTCTCAGGCTCCTCCCCATCCACTGTTGCAAGAGAGGAGGATGATTATTAGGGTGTTGAGTATAGCACTATTATTAGAAAGTTGCGTGATTAATTGAAAATTTAAAGTCAGCATAACCTTGGTCCTCCCTCTCTCTCCACAGCGGCTGGAATTTAACATCAGTAAACAATGGTTGCCACAGTGACTCACCTGAGACCAAAAATTGAGCACCGAAAAATTACAATTTTTTGAAAAATAAAAACATTATTCCACGCAACCTGTGTCCATTCTTGGTAAGAAAGATAGAGATAGAATGAACTGATATGAGGACACGAGGCTGAACATCAACAATCAATCCACCACAATGTTCAACAACCATCTTGAATCCATCATTGAGTTCTTTACTCAATCTGACACCCAGCCTTCCCAGTTCCTCCTCTCTATCCTGCAAGACTCTCACTGCAACCACCACCTCATCATTCAAGATCTCTTAGCACAGTTTCCAACTATCCTTGCAGCTTTTTTCAACCACCCCTCCCTCGCTATCCAAACAAAAGAAGCGGTGCTGAAATGGGCCAAACATCTTCTTGAGAAGCAGTGCATCCAGAGTTCTGGTCCACAAAGATACCAGTTGGCACTTCAATGAAAGAAATGGCGGCAGAGTATAAAAGTGACGCACCAGTACTGTGGGACATACTGGACACCCTACTTGATGGGGACTCAGACAGGTCAGTTGATGGTCTGGACACAAGTATGAGTGAATGCAAGAATGGGGAACTTGATGATGCAGAGGATGTTACGATTCTAATTTACTTTATCCTTCACCTTTTCCTTTACTTATCGGACTATGTTTCCTTTATCTAGTGGTTATCACCCACCACTATCTCTATATCTCCCCACATGTACGCTTTTCATCTTATCTCTTTATCTCTTTGTATATCTTTCCTTTTACCTTACCTTATCTTCTATTTCCTCTCTTGGACACACAGCCATAATCCTATACCTTGTGACTTATAGTTCTTCTAAGGATACTCCTTATAGCTACATTACAATCACCTGTTCTTGATCCATTCTTGCTATTTCTCCTAGGATACTCCTTTAGGACTATAACCTTCACACCTTGGAACCTGGAGGTTTTTACGCTATTGGCTCTTACTTACAAACCCAGTTTGGAGCTGAGCTTAGATTCACTAATTACTAGTATATAAACCCCTGTATAACAGTAGGATAGGACAAGTTGAATCTACTCTACATTTCCCTGCTATTATCATGAAGGAAGACCTCAGTCCTATCATCTGAGGAGACTATACATCCATAAATCTACCCTTATCAAGGATGGAAGACTAGAAACACGGATGGTGGCATATCCTTAGAGTCGAATGCAATCTAGAGGCAAAACAGATTGTAACAGAGGATACTTATTGGGCACAAATAGACAAGATGGATCTAGAGGGAATGACTGAGGTTTTTTTCCAAGACAAAGAGTCTCGGGCTTCCAAGGCAAATGAGTGTCAAAAGCAGCTATTGTGGTAGTAAGTAAAATATTGTCCTCCCTCTCCGATATCACATTTATACAAAACAGAGCTAGAAAAAAGTTGTTATAGTCAGTATAATAATGCAAAGCACCAGCCAAAAAATGAATGCCTTGCAGAGTGTTATAGGCATCTTACTTCAGTCTGCGCATACTCTATATTAGGAAAAACCATTTTACTATATAGCCAAGCATGTTTCTATGGCTACTACAACAGCTCAAATATTACCATTATAGTCAAAATTATTTTACAATAGTATTGTAAATGCTATGGTGGCTATAGCAGCTATGATAGCTTGTTTCTGTCTATAAGAGGTTTATTCTGAAGCTGATGAGAACACTATTATTGCTCACTAAATGAGTTGGCATGCACAGCAACCTGGCTATTTATTCAATAAGAATCTATCACAGATGTCTCAAATATTGTCTACATATCAGTGGCCAGGCATTGCTATGATAGATGCTATAAGTGCTATAGCAGCTATAGCAGTTATGGTAGCTTGTTGCTTTCTATAGGATGTTTTTCTGATGCCAATGAGGATACTATTACTATTATTGATTTAATAGCTTGGCATACATATGAATCAGCCTAATTGTCTCATTAAAGTCTATCACAAATATCCAAATCACTCAATTGAACAAGCACTGAATAACGCTATTGATATTTTATCAAAGTGACTTGCTTGATGAGTCTAAGAAGAATTTAAGCGGAGCTTGAAGATGTGGCACAAAAGTGTTGCTGACTTTGAACACTATAGTGGTGGAAATAAAATGGATGTGAAAATAGGGTGAGTGTGTGTCCATTTTCACATACTTCTTAGGATTAGATTAGATTTGTGTGCCACATTTTTTTCAGAGTCAGCTCTTGATACATACGTGGCACTAGTGTGATATTACATGTCACATCACAATGGTACACCATTGCGCTTCAAAGTCTTGCACATCCTCTATCCTCTCAAGTTGCAACAAAATTGAGCTAATAGCACACTTGTTAAGTATGCTGTTATAACAAGTGTGCTATTAGCTCTAGGTATATTTTTTAAAAATAACTATCTTATAAGGTACTGAGATTAGCTCTGCTATATTCACAGTGGCCACTGGCACCAGTGCCATATCAATACCCAACATATCCCCTCACTACACCATCAGCTGGTAGTAGTAGCATACACAATTGCTTCAATTATTACTGAGGTACATTATAACTACTCCAAAGTTTGTTTGACCACCTTATCTTTTTCTGAATAGGTGTGAATAGGTTAACAAGCCAAAGTACATTCATCCATTTACTACATCTATACCTATAATTATAATCACTTACCAGACACTTGCACTATCCATCAAGGCTTGAAGAACTACAAAGAATACTTATCAAGTCATTCATAAAATTCTGTGAGTGGAGTCAAAGTGTATTTATACAATTATATTGAATATTGTTCACAGTGAACAGTATGAGTATCTAAAGACCAAACAGAAAATCAAGAGGATTTTCTAGTTTGTGGGGGTTCACTTCATTACAGTAGTTTACTCTATGCAAGTCATACAACAGTATTAGGAATAAAATTTGACAGTTTGCTATATGTGGTCTCTGGCTATAGTAAAAGTGAATTTAGTATGATTGATCTGAAATAAGAATCTAGAATTATAATATCTCTTATACTCTATGAAAGCAGCCATAGTAGAGGCAAACTGTGTATATCACAAAAATGCTACTATAGCAGGTATAGCAAATGGCTCAAAATAGTGCTGCTATATAGAGCTATATAATAGGGACTTGTCTAGGTGTACTATAGCTACTATTTTCTCTATATAGCACCATGGTGGCTATAATAGCTATAAAAGGCAACTAGGTTTTTCCTGATGCAGAAAAGGTCACCAATACTCTCGCACACATGGGCATCTCCATTTCAGTGACCACAATACATGCCGCCATTTGGTCATTATCTATCCAATCTGAGAATGCCCTTTGTAAGCTAGGACAAACACTTCTGGCAGTGTATGCCTATGATAATTTTGATGTAGAGCTGAAATCTTGCATTCCTACCGTGGAGAACTTGGCCGAGTCATTAAAACATCTGACCTCAGGCTTGCTCTTTTCACTCCAGCACAACATCACTCCACAGAATCTGATATGCTCACAAGAGCTATGGATTAAATCATCATTAAGCCCCACTATCATGGTTAGTGTTGCCGCAGTTTGGTATGGTTGGTTTTGATTCAGTTATTATTAGCTAATACCTAATTTGGTTTATAGAAATTAATTCATTAATTACAAACTATAGTTTCAGTTTAGTTTCAATTCACAACTGACTCCAAACTGGGATGGCACTTTCTTTAGTCATCCCAGTTATCTCATCAGTCAGGTTGACAACACTATTGGTCACTCTTATGGAATTGGCAAGTATCTCATTATTGATCACCAATAAACTCATCCACCATCAGTGTCTACAGTTTGTTTTCTGCTGAGGTCAAGGATTCTACTGGCTGTGGTCTCCATGCTCTCGCTGCATTATATTGGGGTTAGGGTTACTGTGTGTTTCTGCACATAGAGGGTAGGGTTAGGATTTAGCATCTCCCATTGCCACAATGTTAGCGTACACACAGGAGCCCACTGCATGTTATAGCCTTGAAGATATAGCTATTGTTCATTTAGGAGACAGTATCAACTGCAGGGATGAGAGTGTCATTTGTGTTTAGCACATATAAGAATTTTTTTAATAAGTGGATAGAGGAGCGTAATGGGCATAAATGGTTTTCACCAGTTACAAATTATTTTAAATCACAAATAATCAAAAATAAACTATAAATAACCATTAGTAAGCCAAACCAAGGTTTGGTTGTGTAAGGAATCAATTTTTCTCATTGCATTCCCATCATGTCGTGGCTATCCAACTCCTTCCCTGTTACTCCTCTCGCCCTTGGACTAGAGATCACAGCCGGTATTTTATTACTTTTATCTTTCTTCTTCTTCTTCTCCCTTCATACTCCTATTCTGCCGTACTTACAACAAAGGAGAGCCGTCATAGATCCTTGAGAAGATATCCGAATGACATAGCAATGATCCTACACTGTGTCAGGGAATACTTCGGAGGAATAGTAATCCGCAGTCTAGGATGTGACTCAGCGCCTAGTCATGGGCTTACTGATACAGCCAAATCATACATCACTTACCAAGACTCTCTCTCACGCCATTAGTAATTACGATAGATTGGACCACTTGTCTTTTCTTTTTGTATCTATTAGTTATTTGATTAGATCATCTTCTCACCTTCTCCTTTTTCGATCTAATCTTCGCTGTTCACTATAAAAAAAGTACATATTCGATGTATTATTCCTTAGTTCAATATTAGTTTGGATTTGAGCCTACATCAATACTCTTCACTAACAATACCCTGATCCACCACCTTCAAAAGGGACTTGGCCAGGCATTTGTTTGTGTTATATAGCTTCCCTGTTTGCTGCCTGACAGAATATTGAACTCTCCTGCTATCAATCCTCTTTCAGAGCACCACTCTTTGAAAGACCATCGTATCCTACCTGAAGACTATCGCTGCATCTGCACCAGTCTGAAAACTTCATCATCACCTGCACCGCCCTCATCCTATCCTTACCCTCCTCCTCATCCTCACCACCGACCACTCACTATCCACTTTACTAAACCTATCGTTGTTCAGTCTCAGCAAACTGGACATCTCCTCTATCATAACCACTCTCGCCTGATTCCTGATCATCTTCATTGTCATCCGCTACCTCCAAACCGGATTCCTTGTAGACCTCGTCTTCTTTCACCGTGTCTACGTCCCAACGGTACTCAGAAGAGTGGGTATCAGAGGCGGACCGACAACACCAGAGAGAGTTCCTCGAAGCCCTCAACAAGCCGCTCCCGGTCCTCCCCATCCCTACCGGAGCCCGTACCCCAGACGCGGAAGAAACGGTCGAGCAGATCACTGAGTATTATCAAAACTCATCTGCGTCGTCTTCTCCCATTGATCCCATCGAGGAAATCATCATTGACATAAACAACGCTCTCGTCCTCACCCAATCTATTTTTTACCATTCCGCCTAATGCGCTATTAAAATGTCTGTCAAATGAAAGACTCAGTCTATTATTGTAAAGACTCTACAAATTGTAAAGTACCTGTCAAATGAAAGACTGTAAGATATTTGTTAGTGATTGATATAAATCTGTAGTGAATGTTATACATACCTCAGTCTATTATTGTAAAGACTGAGGTGTCGAGAAAGACATGTCCGACTTTTTGTGACAGCGTTTCAAAGTCCGATGCTTATGTAATGTTCAGAAAAAGCGGAAAGTGTAAGTGTAAATGAAGATAATGGAAGATGTGTGAAGGAAAGGTTGTAAAGTATTAGTAGTTCAAAGTATAGTGTAGATGTAACTTCTTACTATGTCAACACCGCCATCAGTAGGAGAAATACTCGGAGTAGAAATGTATTGGAGAAATATTAACTATGACTATGATTCAGACTTTATATAAACCAGTTGCACACCTTTTTCACAAGTCACAAGCCCTCTGGAATTGCAACTATTATTTGTGATGGTCACTCAATATTCTGGTTGTTGAAATTGAAGTTATGACATATGATAAAAACAGAAAAAAAAAAGTCATAAATGTCCTTGGGGTTTTAAGAGTCATATTTTGGCTGTAATATATTCTGTAGTCTGAGAATAAAGCTGATGGTCTCGAAAACAAAGTTGAAATATTTTCATGTCAGACTCAGACTGCTTCACCTTGTTGAAGATAATCTTGAGGTTGTCACAGGTTACATGGGATTTTTGAATCTTTGAAAGTAAGGGTAAATTGGGTCATACTCAGAGTGTTTCAAATATAGTACCTGTGTGATAGTCACACCATACTTGTTTGGTCCATGACACTGTGATGAACCTAATGTTGTATTTAATATGGTATTGCCTCTGGCCAATCACTGGCCACTATAAAGACCATAATGGTAGTGCGTCTGACAAGGTTGCAAAAAGGTGTATCTGGTGAACTTTTTGTTTTCAACAAATTCCAGTTCAAATCGGAAAAAAGAGCTTCCTGTTTCAAAAAAAGAGCCTGTTACAAAAAGTAACCCCAAGTTGGGCCATTTTTTAAAGAATGTATACTCTCTGAGTCTGTAGTAAAAGAGCTCCAAACAGTAATATATTGTGATCCTTTTGGTTTAAAGATGCATATTTTTATGTGTGCTTTCCATTAAGCAGTCTATAAGCCCCTTTAGTAGTGAGTTACATAAAATTTCTAATATTATTCCATCTCCAATTAGATGTTTGAAATGTTTCACAGGTATTTGGGAAGTTCCAACAAGCAGACATCCCATTGGCTCTCAGGGATGTTCCATAAATACTTTGGAAGTTCTAACTTGTGGCTTGGGAAATCCCACTGGCCCTCAGGGATGATCCATGAGCTTTGGGAAGTTCCAGTAAAAAGCATGGGACATCCCACTGGCTCTCAGGGATGTTTCATGAATACTCGGGAAGTTTCAACAAACAACTTGGAACATCCCATTGGCTCTCAGAGAAGTTGTAAGCTATAATCTGGGAGGTTCCAGTTGGTGACTTGAAATATTATGTGTGTGGACACTTGGGAATTCCACTCTTTATTCTGTGAGTCCATTTGGTCCCATTTATAGCTTGAATTAACCCATCTGTCACTTAGGTATTGATCATGTGATGTTTTGTGATGGTCTGCCAAAAATTCCCTGAAAATTCAGACTCACAGGTCTGCACTTGAATTACCATAAAGAGATTTTTCTGGAGCACATCATACCCCCCAGAAATTAATAAGTGACTCACCTTACAATAATACCTTTGTATAAAATTCTTTAGTGTAGGAGAAAACAGGCAACTGAGTGAGACAGTTGTTCTCAATGTAATGTATAATGGTCCCATGGGAAACCCTGGCCATAAACAGGCAAATAATTACCAAATGATCACACAAAAGATACAGTGATATATTTAACAAGGCATGAGTTTAGACAGTGGGAAGTAGCAAGCACAGACCTTCATCTTCATCATCTCAAAGCAACATACACTTTTTGAACACTTGAGTGATGATCTTGGGCAGCACCATAAATTCATACTCACTACCATTATTAGACAATCTCCCTGTTGAAAGAATGTCTTAAGTGGTATGTCACAGTTGAACAATGGCAAGCCTGGGGTCTTCATTTGACAGTGTATGTAATACAATCCCAACCTTTATATTATTATATTTGTTACTTTGTATTATTGACTTGGTCAGACAATAGTTGTAACAATACCCAAAGTTTGTATACTCTGGTGCACACGCCGAACTCTGAAGGACGATGAAGGGTCTGAGTTGGTATACTCAGCCTAAGCTAGCAAGCTTAGTAGGAAGAACAAGTGTGTTGTGAGTAAACAACAGGAAGACTCGCTGAGGAGCTTCCATCTATTGCAAGGGTTTATATAGTGAATACATGTGGTACTGTACAGTTAATGTAAGTATTAGTAATGTTCCATGATGTTCCATCGTATTCTATATGATGTCATTGTCTATATTAATAAGTAGTGATGTCATGTCATGTGACTGATGATGTAAGCAATCACATGTCCTGTCACGTGATTGGTCTTGTGACTTCACCATGTGTCCAGCTTATGTAATATCTCCATATAGTAAGTCACATGACTTTAGAGTTCGAAAATGAAAAGGAAAACATAGGTTCTGAAAATGTGATCGTAACAATAGTAGTTATAATAGTAGTTGAAGTCAAACTTGGCTTTACCCCTACCTTCCTTTTTCTACAAAGTTTGGTATTGGTTGAGTCACCACCACACAGATAAGTTTCAAATAAATACCAGCAGTTTTCAGGACTATTTTGAAGTTGACATATCTATTCTCATGCATCCATTCCTCTGGCTTCTGAATTACTACACCTGTTAGCAATCATGCTAGACCTGACACCAACAATGTCTGTAGCAATCTCATATGCAAAGCCAAAGTGAGGTTGTGGAATATGTGCCTGTGTCATTCATTCCTTCACACATAAACAAAGCCAAGAACTAATCACAGGCAAATCATTCAACTGTAATGGTCACACAGAATGTCACACAGCAAAAAGAGAGTTGAAAGAATTCCCAAGTGAGCCAGTGTGAGAACAACAAATTCACAGTTGATTCTAAGAATACCACCTCTAGCTACTACAAGAGGTCTCTTATACACTAGAAGGGAGGTAAGCTAACCATCCAGCTAGGTGCCATTGAAATCATTGTAGGAAATTTAAAAAAAACAGCAAGAAACAAGTAGTATGATGATATGCAGGGTAAAATAAAATAGCTCACTAGGGAATAGATACTATATTCCTACTACTACAGGTAGGGTGTCT
Organism: Serpula lacrymans var. lacrymans S7.9; assembly: GCF_000218685.1. Lineage (NCBI taxonomy): Eukaryota > Fungi > Basidiomycota > Agaricomycetes > Boletales > Serpulaceae > Serpula > Serpula lacrymans. The sequence goes on from NW_006763300.1 coordinate 1,596,032, forward strand.
ATAATTATCTCAGGTAACATTTTTTGCTGTAAACCTTGGAATGTTGCAAATACTGTGCTGCAGCCTATTTCAGCCTGGTGTTACTAATATGTAGTTCCAAAAAGTCTGTACTAAGCTTGCTCTGCACACTTTCTTACAGGACTCTTCTTGTGATAATTCCTGCTCCTGGTCCACTCCAATCTGTTTCCATGATCATCAAAATCAACATCAGACTTGACTTTATGATATTTTATTATCAATCTAAACAATCTTTCCTCCTGTCCACACTGTTACTGATTATGCTGGAAACAATGGCACACATATTTATAAGTATCCTCTATTATCATTTTTTTTGATGAAATTCCTTTTTCTTATTGTTGCATAGACTGACAAAGCTATTTTTTGTTTTCTATTCAATGTATCTACTTACAAGTTCCATCAAGATTGAACTTCATTGTATTAACATGTTGGCAGCTTTATCGCCTGTGTGGCCTTTCAGACTGATGAGATCATCAGATTTTTAGTCAATTTGCAAAGGTCTAAACCTGAGGGCAGCTGAGTTGACATACAGAACAGACCTCAGCGGAGGTCAATATTTCGGGAAATGCCCCAGTTGAGTGTTACAATAACACATTTTTCGGACCTTTAAAATTCATTCTCCTCTTCAACTTTCTTTTGTAGTTTTCACACCCTGTGCCATGTGGGACTTTCCATTATTGCTCAAACTCCACTTCTTGCGCTGTGCTGCCTTTTTCTTATTTTTGGTATCTCACGCAGTGGAGTTGGTCACACGGGCTGTGCGGCATGACATCATCAGCCACTGCCTTCATCAACTGTATAATATATATGTACAAACAAACCTGTAGTAGTATATGTTAGAATATACTCTGACATACCAATACTCCATAGGATAATACCTCTGATTTGTAAGCCAGCCCAGTATGCAGCAGCTATACGGGGCAGCCAACAAATACCCGGCTGTACAAACACACACAACATACCACTGTAAAACACACACGGTATTCAGGCCAAATGGGATCACAGCCGGCTGTAATTCAATTCCTATTATAACCAATAAATTTCTATGTGAAGCCTTATAGTTATTATGTCAGCTATACCAGCTATACCAGCTCATTTATGTCTATGAGAACCTTTTTCTGATACTAATAATGATAGAATTAATATTCACCAAATAGTTTGGTATGCATACAAACTAGCCTAATAGAAATCTATCACAAACATCCAAAGACGTCCATTCTCGCACGGCTCATTGGGTGATCTAATCTTATCTTTGCTGGAACAACAATACTGGACCGTGCGAGAATGGACAGTCTGACCGTCCATTCTTGCACAGCTCATCTAATCTTATCTTTGCTGGGACAATACTGGACCGTGTGAGAATGGACAGTCTGACCGTCCATTCTCACACGGTCCAGCAGATTGCTGATTTCACGTTATCAGCATTGCAACACCTTATCATATTGTTGTGTAACCAAGGTCAGGCTGCCATACATTTTCCCACAGTCTTTGTAGTATACTGAAGATGTACAGATTTACTATTCCGGCACTACAGGTCAAGATCCTCGCTCAGATACTGGGTCAGCAACCACTGCCAACAGAGCTGAAGGATTTTCATGCCCAACTGGTGGGTATCCTAAGCACGCTCACTCCTGCTGACCTCTCTGCACTGCTAGACAAAGTGGCTCCATCCTCAATGGCTCCATTGTCACTCTCTGACAGCCCACCTTCTGTCACCATGCATCAAGACCTAACAACATCATCCCCAGCCCGCTTTGGTGAAGAGGTATGTTGGCTCTCCCCTCCTAATGCCGATGTTACTGACTATTTTTTCTCCACAGCAAACTCAAGCTGACGAGTCCAAATTGCAGACCAATCAATCTCTGCAACAATCTCTGGCAGTGATACGCTCACAAAGACGCCAACCACATCAACACCTGTATGCTGCTGCAGCTTCTACTCCTACTCTTGCACATCGATCTTGTTGATCTCCATCTCCTGCATGTCGACAACCTGCTCCAGCCCCTGCTCCAGCTCCTGCACGTTGACGGCCTTGTCCAAGGGGTGGAGTTGCTGTCCAGCAATCTCTGTGGCAAGCAGTCAATGACCCTGCTATTAGGATCAACTCAGCCGCCAACACTTTCATAGCACGGCTTGCGGCTGCACATGAAGACTCCACAATGTTCAACTCAGGAGAGTGGGCGCACTCTGTCAACTCCCTGTTGACCTCTGTTACGTCCACCAATGACTACCTAGATGAGTCTTTGGCTTCTGTTGTGGCGCGCTGTTGGCGCATGACCAGTAAAGACATAGGTGTCAACTTTTTGCTGATGATCAGCTACATTCAGCTCGTTGCCAAGTCCCAAAGGTAAGTGAAAATTGTTACAGATAATTATCATTTCTTTCTGATGTTTATGTTTGTATGCTAGTCTTTGCTCTCAGCAAGGTATCTCCCTGGCAAACCTTTGGAGGGATCTCCCTCAGCCTAAGCCGTCTAAGAAACAGTTTGAGCAATGGCATGCTATGGGCTGCAAGTTTGCAGCCATAGCAGCCGGTGGTAAGATTACCTTTGTCCGCATTAAACCATACTTACAGATTTATGTAGGATCTATCTATGCCCTTGTTTTGGTTGCAGGCTGGCTCAATTGTCTTGCAAACTGACAAGGAGATGGATAATTGGAGGAATGGGCAAAATGGATGGGCTGGTCATTCTTTTTTACATTGATAACCATGGACTTTGTACTGCATTTTGTTTTTTTGACCTTGATACTCTTAGATGTTTACCAGTTGTTTGATCCAGAGTTTGTCACTAATTGTACTAGTGTATATTTGTTTGTTGTATCACTTTTGAGAAGAAAGTTGAAAGGTGTGAGGGATGAAATGTTCTACTGTTTGCTAATTCCTCATTTTCTATATCTTTTACCTCTGTCTCTGTCTACTATTTTGGTGATGGCTGGTAGCACAAGATCTGGACAGAACAAAACTCAGGGGAGTAAGTCCAAGAAGCCTTTAACTAAACATTCCAGGGCTCAAGGGACATCAAACTCTTCTGATGGGCTTACACGAGATGAAGAAATCTTATACAGCCAACTGATGAAGAAGTTGCAAGCATCTGGAAAGGATGCAAATGCTGACAGGCTAGCAGGTGAGTCATTTAATATGTGTTATGTATCATGTCCATTACATAGTACACTTCCCAGATATTCGTCAGAAAGCAGCTCACATGGTGGAGGCTGAGGATGATGAGGAAGAAGGAGACTTGGATAGGCCTGACATTGATAGTGAAGATGAACCTCTTCATAAGAGGGCCAGGAATAGCATGGAAGAGGAACTAGAAGATGAAGATGAAGATGCTCTGATGCAGATCTTTAGACGCTTGACAGGCAAGTAACTCAACCTTAGCTATAAGTTTTACTAATGCAGCATCATCAGAAGAAAGCTCACGGCAAGTAGCTCACGGCAAGTTACTCCCTCACTTATCTGTCCAGGTTAGAAGAGCTACAAAGGAAAGCTCCTAGGTGGTTTTTGCAGTTTTGTAAAAACACTTACAACGATATTTTGTGAGTAGCCTACCAAATTATTTTAGAACAACACTCATAAGCATTACATTACACACAGTCAACAGTGTGATTTACAGTACTTGAATGCACAAGAGGATAACTGGGAGGATGAGGTTGATTTTGCAGCGCTTGAAGATTCAGCATCCTTATAATTGTTGATACATGCATGTCATTATATGGTATCAGAAATATACTATAATAGATTCTCTGCATATGATCTCTGGCTAGGATGCTATAATAATAGTGAATGAAACTGAGAGAATTTGAAAACTATGATAAGCTTGTGGAACATATATAATATGACTATTCTGAAATAACCATTGATGGTTGTTATATCTATTATATTCTATGAGAGCAACCATAGTAGAAATAGATTGTATATATCACAGAAGTGATACTATAGCTGGTATAGCAAACATCTCAAAATAGCCCTGCTATATAGAGCTATATAATAGGGACTTGTCTAGGCGTACTATAGCTACTATTTTCCCTATATAGCACTATAACAGCTATGATAGCTATAAAAGGAAACTAGGTTTTTCCTGATGTCACCGCTGATGAGTGTACTACTCCCTCTTTTTTGAGATTTGGCACTAGTGGCGACATCGGAGGCCCAACCCTTGAGGACATTAAACTGAGTGCATGGGTGCATATCCTCAATAGCGTCATCCCTAATACTGTGGTAAACCGTACTTGTAGCCAGATATATCAAAGTGCCAAACCTGCCAGAGGACATCTGCTGCCTCCCACATTTTGATTTAGCCGGCAGAAGCTGATGCCAGTGACCTGGGCCATTGATAGACGTGCTGTTGCCACTGGTACCAGTTGACTTGATCTGATTGTGGCGAGTATCCAAGTCCGGTATTGATGATGAGAACTGCTGTTAGAAAACCACACACAAAAACAAACTAACACACAATCCCCCCAGATTCCACGGAACTTGTTTATGGGCTTTGCCTCCTAGAACAGTGGAGTGGTCTGGTTGTTTGTGGGGTGGTACATATAACAATCCTTCAAATTAAAACCCAGTGATGTATGGGTGTGGGTTGTGAGGAGGAGGGATAGTTGGAATATAGAAATATAGGGGGTTTGTGGCGAGTATAGACAAGCACTACCTTGCTAATTGTAGCACAAGGTAGGTTTGAGAATGACAATGTGACAAGGTGACAAAGTTCCCAGTGATAGCAGGCTCCTGACGCACAGACTGTAGTGCTCAGAAAGATTCTAATCAAAAGGGATGATAATCACTTTCAAAAAAAAAGTGACAAGTGATGATGACAGCAGTTAACAGTGGTAGCAGTGGGAAGTATTGTGACCACACTGGATCACAAGTAGCAGAGTAGTGAACTTGAGATTTAGAGAAAAAGTCTGGATTTGGGTTCTTGTTTTTTTACAAGGTAAAATACAGGGGTTTATATAGTGAAAGAAAAGTAGGCTATGCACAGTATAGCTGTGCAAAAAGAATGAACAAGAACATGAAGGAAGGAATGTACGCTGACAAATCCTGCGTAGGTAGTACAGGATAAGATTGTCAAAAAAAGGAAAAGAAAGGGATAGAACAATGAATGCTGTGAGCCATGTCACAGGTTTGTACAGCCATAAAATAAAGTCCAATAGCAAAAAGAGAGCAGGAAAATCATGATGTCATGGGAAGATGCAGTAAAAAAAGGGCAAGGCAAAACACTATCAGTATCAACACAGTTCCTTTATTGTCAGTCAGGCATTCTAAAAAAATATGTGTCCATAAAATGATTCAAAAATCAAAAATAATCGCACTGTAAATAAATGTTCTGCTGAAAAAAAAGAAACTGGAGCCACCGGTCCACCACCTAGTCCAAATCCGACAGTTCCATGGCCTTACCAATGGACTGGTTGTGTTGGACCACCTGGTCAAATGAGGGAGGGAGAGGAGTAGTCCCAATTTGGAAGAAGTGAGTCCCAGGCAGCATGTGGTAGATGTAGCTGTAGCAAAGACAATGGATGAAAGATAAGTGTACCCAAGTGAATGGGACAGCAATGAACATGGGCAACGCAAGGGGATAAACCTTCTCCAGCTCAAAAACTACCCACCCACGCTCCAACCAGGCAAGACGAGCGGCCAATGTTTTGATAGTATATGATGGCAGATTGACGTCATGAAGATGGACCTGTTGCCCTATTTGGACTGGCTGCCAGGGCTTTGCTGATATCAGCAGTGGCACGTGGTAGTTGACGGATTGGCAATGGAAGCGGATAGGAAGTGGTGACATCAGAAATGGTGGGGAAGCAAAGAAGATGAGGAGGAGGAGGAGGAGGGTGGAGGTGACAAGGAGGTGAACTAAAATAGGGATTCAGAAACAACCGTCAGGTGAGAATAAAAACGAGAGTAAGGGACCCATGGTGGGGCTAGGCAAAGGAAGGGAAGTGAAGGAAACGACAAAAGTGAGGGCGCAATGCAATGTGTAGCCAGTGGCGACACAAAAAATTTGCCAAAATGCCAAAGGCGAGTCTTTCTTGAACATTTGCTTTGTTTTTGACACCTGTCCATGCTAATGCTACCAATCAACTTTGGTGCATAACATTGGTCTTCATAGCGTATCCTGATATTGAGTCCGGCCAGTACTTTATCTTCCCATAGTTTCACCATTTGCTTTTCCATCGAACCAAACATCAACCTCAACTGATTGATGTGCACGTTGTCTCCCTTGTAAAGCATTTCTTGCCACCTTTTATTGTCTGTCCACCAAACACGTGGCAGACTCATTGTGGTAAATGCAATGGTAGATGCCTGGTGTTGGAGGGATTGTACTTGGCTGAAGGGTGAGTTGGTTTTCTCAGTAAACCAAGGCTGAAGCACATCACATGTAGCTTCATCATCGCCATCCAACTGAGAGGCACTGAGGGTCTTGATTTCCTTCAGACACATCAAGCGTATACAATACTCCAACTTGGCAAAGTGATTGGTGATGTGGATTGGCTCTTTGTGACCACCATTAGCCTCTAGATTGGTAAGAGCCATCATACGTTCTGTTGGACAAGAAAAGATTGTCCTCAGTCTTGACCCATTTTCTCATCCAAAGTCACATCAGGAAAAATGGGGGTAGCTATATAGAGCTCTATAGCACTATAAGTGCTCATAAAGCTGTTATAGCGGTTAAACCTGCTATAGAACCTCTGCCATCTATAGAGCCTCATATAGCTCTATAAATGCTCTTATAGATGTTGGAAATTGTTGTGTGGCTGATAGAAAAAATTAACTCAGGCAGGATTTGAACTCTCAACCTGCTAGTCAGCTTGTGGGTGACTAAGCAACTTAGAGCCACACATCACACATTTATCCACTACACCATGAGAGCTTTTAAAATATGTTATACAGGTGTCATACATTGACCTTTCATGGACTTAGGTTATTTTGTTACTCATTGTCACCACTTATATTTGGATAAATCATTATTCTCATTTTTATAAATATCAAAGATACAAACTACTATTTCACTAATACAGGCTACATAATTGATTAATACTGTATGATTTATTAGCCCTTTTAAGCAGCTTCAACTATATTATAACTATGACTTTTACAACTATAGGAGCTATGTAGGCTATAAGAGCACTTATAGTACCTTGCCTATAATAATATACTTGACTCCAAACACTTCTGGCCTCTTTCTATTATTGAACAAATTTATTTGATTAATCCAGAGTTTGAGGGAATTATAGACACTTCTCCCCTTGGTTAAAATTTTGCCTACTACTGTGCTATAAGAGCTATAAGAGCTATAATTGCACTAATAGTACTATAGTTTCTATGAGTGCATTTATATATATAAGTGGTGGCTATATAGCGCTATATAGCAAAAGGGTTTTTCCTGATGAACGCTCTTCAGAACAGAGTGAATCACATTGACAGTGTTTTCTTTGCTCTCCAAGGTATCCTGCAGTATCCCTATGCAGTCATCTACAGCCTCTGGCAATGGTAGCTGATAAGAGCCTTTGTTGTTTGCTTGTATAAGCAATGCTAGGAGTGCAACTATTGGCACAGTGTATTCTTTCAGTGTTGTGGTCAACTGATGTCTGTGTAATAGTGTGTTACTGATGCCACTGTAGGAGGGGTTGATTAGTGTTCTCAATCACTAGATGGTCTCACTTACTCTTTCAATGGGTCTGGTGAGTTGAGCCTTTGCAATACAAGCTCATCTGTTGCCTCTAGTAGTGTTGACGTGTGTTGAAAGTATTCCAACACAGCATCTCATAGTCCAGGGAGCTCTTCATTGCTTGCTTTGGGAATTGCTACAAGCTTTTGTAGATATGGCACTTCATGGCCAGAAATGTGTTCATGCCATTTAGTTGTCCTTAACCATGGGCTTATCATACGAGAATCTTGAGGGACTTGTTCCACTGTAGTCACCATAGCCATCTCTTCTTTCCAGCTTTGAATTGCACTTTCAATTGCAGGGAGTGCAGCATCAACAACATCAGCTACTGGCCAGTACTGTTTGTTTCTGCCAGTATTCAATCATTGCATTGTACAAAGATTCCAATGGCCAAGGTTGGTAACAGAGGAATGCTCTGTAGTGTGATGCAAACTCATATACTGTGTTGATCCACATGCAAAGGAACAAACATTACAAACAATGCCCTTGAAGGTTTTTAGGCCTTTGTATATAGGCTGGTTTAAACCTCTCTGTACAAGAGGTAGACTTGGAAGAATTTCTATGGAGTTGATGGCCTTGACAAATTGATTGTGGTCCAGTAAAACCCCTGGGTGCACAGAGGCCAAGTGAGTAGCAACAAAGTCTGGTGCATAAGCCTGTTTACATATTTGACAACATATGACTTTGAGTTCAGGATTGATCACCAGCATAACTGAAACCAAATAGTCGCTGTGAAGTAAACCATTGATCTGGGACATATTAGTACCTTTGATATTTTATTATTTCGATGTTGAAATTTACTTCTTTGAAAGTAAACTCTTCTTCATTTACAACTTGGATAGGATTCTCATGGTTTGATCCTTCTTTGGTAACCTATTTTTTTTCTTTATAGTAAGTCATCTGGTGTATAGATATTGCTAATTACGTATATACACTATCAAGCATATTAGTATTTCCATTCAATATTTTATCAACATGATTAAGCATCACCAGTACATTGCTTATAATGTGTGATGTAGTCTGATTTGTTGTCAAAGACAGCTTGACAGATTTGGCAGTTGAACATCTTGTATGACGTGAGAGTTGGTGTTGATAGTGGTAAGAGGAAGAGAAGCGTGTGAATGGTACCTTGATATTCAGTATCTTAATTGAGAAGTTGCCTATAAGCTGTGCATGCACAACCCCTGATTAGGAAGTTGTGCATGTGACTAAGCAGGTTGTGCATAGGGCTGTGCATGCGCAACCCCCAGAAAGGAAGTTGTGCATGTGACTAAGCAGTTTGCAAATTAAACATTTTATTCACAAGTCTTTTTCTAATAATATATGTCTGCAACCTTACACTCAGAGATATCACATATTATACATGTCACTTCTCATTTATAATCTCAGTACTCTATAACATCAAACTTGGACTGAGAAATATTTTCCACTAACTTCTCAGTTGTATTTGTAGTAATCTTAGACTGAGAAATGATTAGTGATCAAGATCACTATCAGACTTTTTATATATTACAAGTCTTTTTCTCAGTCATATATGACTGTAATCTTGGACTGAGAGATATTTTCCACTAATTTCTCAGTTTTAATTGTAGTATCCTTGTACTAAGAGATGATTAATGATCAAGATCACTATCAGACTTTTTCAATATGTTACAAGTCTTTGTTCTCAGTTGTGTATTACTTCAACCTTGGACTGACATATATTTTCAACCATTGACATCAACAAATGTGAGTGATACTTCTACTGGAATAGCTTCAGTGATTTGCTGTCCAGAAAAGTCCCCCAGTCTAGTCCAATATAACGCTGATTTGGTGGGTGCCCTCGTTCAGTGGTTTTAAGTAGAGGAAAACTGCACGGCACACATCAGCTTAACGGCCTATTTGGCATTGCGTAGATGGAGCAAGGACTTAGTGAAATCAGACAAAAATATATATACTGGTGATACATTGATACATGTATTCTAATGCTGGCATAGCAGCTATACAACCTGAACAAGGCCAATGGTGTTACAATAACACAATTTTTGGACCTTTCCTTTCTTTTCATTCTCCGCTTTAACCTTGTACTTTAGCTTTCACACATGGTGCCACGCGGCACTTCCCCTTTTGTTCAAACTCCTCTTTCTCGCACCGCGTTGCCTTCTTCTTATTTTAGATACAACTCTCTCACACAGTGGAGCTGGTCATGCGGGCTAGGCCCCATGACATCATCAGCCACTGTCTCTATCAACTGTATAGTACACATGTACAAACAACCCTGTAGTAGTATATATACCCCAATAGATCCAGGAGACTCCTCAGCGAGTCCTCCTGTTGTATACCAACTAACTCTCTGCAGCCCAAGGGGTAACCACTCCCTCTTCATTATCTTTATAGTGTGTTCTTGTGTGCGCCAGAGTAACTAACTCTTGGTTGTTACAAATGGCTTTCACAAGAACGACAAGCTCTTGTCCGAGGGATTATTGAAGGCCATCCTAATCTCCAGCATTGGTCAACAGGGCCCCGAGAATACCAAGTTGACAGCTGGATACACTCACTAGCAGGTGTGTCCCAGCTACAGGTTGTTCTTGCAGGAGTCTGAGACATGTTTTGGAGGTGGAAGTATATTATGATTATATTGATAATATATCTACAGTACAGTCTCGCTCTGATGGATTTGGACTAATAAGAAACTACAAAGACTCTGTTAGTTTTGGTGATTCTGCACCTTTGTGCTACCTATATATTTTCATTCCTTTCTCTGTCTATTCTTCTATCATTCACTATTGATTGTGTTCTCTATTATTTCGCCTTTGTGGCTGCTTTGTTTACCTTTGTTTACAAAACTTCGGACAGTACTGCAGAGTCCAATGCTTCCTATTCTCTAGTTACTCACATTGGACTCTAGGTACTGTATACCTGTCATACTCTCTAATAAGTTAGTTACTCACATTGGACTCTAGTTCCAGTCCCTGATTGCTCTCAGCAAGTGGCTAGACACTTCCTTCAAGCTTTGTTCTTAATAGGTTATGAGCCCTGTGCTCTAGCCATCTTCCTGACCTCATATCTCACCATCCAAGCGTCCTACTGCTTATCCATCGTAACCATCGTCTTCTGGGACTCTTATTATCTCATCCATCACCTCAGATTACTCTGATCTCATCTTGATCTCCAACAACAACTCCTTGTTGCAAGTTACCCCCATTTCGGACGCTTTTTTGGTCTTATCTGCACCATATCTCACCCAATCCTTATCTGATCGTCCTGTAACTTCTACCATCGTCTTCTACGGCCTAAATAACCCTAGGAGACCTGTCAGAGCGGTTGGATTTGAGCTGGATCTTTCTGTGAGCCTTCATCATCATTTGATCACCTTTTGGCCCCCTATTCCATATCTCCACATCCTGTGCTCGGATCTTGGCCCTATTTGAGCCATCTACTACCCTATACTATTGCACTTTACACCCTCAATTTGGGGGCAATCCATCCACTCCATCGTCCTCTGTGAAGTTCGCATTTTTGGCACTTTCACCCTTATTGGACCCCTATTGCATATCTCCACATCCTGTGCTTCACTTCTTGTGATATTTGGGCCATCTATTACTCTATAAAAATGTTCCCTATACCTCTGATTTGGTGGCAATCCATCCATCTTATCTGTCTCTGCATCAATTTCGACTTTTTGCCCTATTTTTTGCTTTTTGGCATATCTGGTGTGTGCATAAAGCTCCAATCTTCTCTACTCTGTCCATTATCGGATAGAACAAGCCTATAGACTGTGAAGCTCGCCTGCATTGCCTCAGTTTGCTGTTGCCTAGAGCCTCTCTCAGTCTGCGGTGTTTGGGGAGCTTAAGTCACTTTGTTGACTCATATACAAGCCCTATTAACCAACACTGTCTCGAGGCAATTTCTCTGTTAATATCAGTGTGGAATTGATGGGGGAACACAGGCGTAACCCTGTAGCAGCACTAGGAAGCCTTAGCACCCTCCTGGATCGCTTTTGGACACTTTTTAGACCCTATTTGGACCTATCCTTGCGCTTTCTGACCCTCTCCATATCCTCTCTCTACCGCCTCACCATCTTATCTGCTCGCCTCCTACTGTTGCCCATTGTCTTTGCCACTATTCCATCGCCTATAGCCGTCTCCTACATCATTTATCATTGCTCTATTGTCTTATACAACACCCATCATGTCTGACTCTGATCCCAAGTTCCATCCCTTGTCTGGCATTAACTACCCCCAGTGGAGTGGTGAAATGCAAGCTTGGTTGATGACCAAGGGACTGTGGAGGCTCGTCTCTGGCGCTGAAAAGTGTCCTGGGACTGACGCTGAAGCAATAGAGAAATGGGAGTTGAGAGCTGAAAAGGCTGCTGGTGCATTATACCTCAATGTCACCAAAGAGCAGCGCATTCATCTTGATGGCATCATTGATGATCCTGTCAAGATCTGGGAGAAACTGGCAATTGTGCACGTCTCTAAGAAGCCTGGGACGAGATTTAATGCCTATGACGACTTCTTCTCTATCAGAAAGAAAGAGGACGAGTCCCTGCAGTCTCTCATGACCAGAATTGACGAAGGCATGCATCAGATTCAAAATTTTCGTCCTACTGGCTTCTCATTGTCTGAATTGGACAATGAATTGACATGCATGGCCATGATTAGGGCGCTTCCTGATCAATATTCCCACTTCACTTTATCTCTACTACTTCTGGGCACCTTGGACAAGACCCAGCTCAGGGATGCTTTCCTTGCTGAAGAGGTCAATCACTGTCGTCGTGCTGAAGTCAATTCTGCCTTGCATTCTTCGTCTACCACTGCCAATAGCACCTGCACCCATCCTAACTGCCATCATTGCAACCAATCCACCACCTCTACTCGCGTTCAGTGTGATTTCTGTGGTTTACTTGGTCATACCCAAGACAAATGCCACAGATACATTGCTAGTCACCAACAGGCAGTGGAGGGTGCTAAGAATCGCTACAAGCGTGGCAATAAGGCTCAGGCAGGCTCCAGCAACTCTCAGAATACCTTTCAGCAGCCCAAATCTTCGCCCAACAATGCCAATTCATCTACTGTGGTCACTGAATCAGCTGGAAATGCAAGTCTTTGTTCCATTCATCCCTCTGATCCTCATTGCCCTCTCTAACTTGATGCTGATATTGATTGGAATGCAGACACAGGCGCCACTTCTCATATGACACCTCATCGTCATTGGGTGCACCACTATACCCCATATCGTGTGCCAATCAAGCTGGCTGATCACACTGTTGTCTATTCAGCTGGTGTTGGTACTGTGGTGTTTAATCCTGTGATGAATGGCAAAGTGGCTAGGGCTGTGGAATTCTCTAGAGTGCTCCATGTACCAGATCTTCGAAATAATCTCCTCTCAGTCTTGTATTTAACTCGTCAAAGTGGTTTCAATGTCACTATTTCGTCTCATTCCATGTCCTTTATGCGTGACAACACTCTCTTGTTCACTGCAACTATCAATGACAACAATGCAGCATTCCTTGATGGATCTACTGCTGCTTGTGTTGAATTGGGACATTTTACTGTGACTATACCACTTGATTTGATGCTCTGGCATCGCAGATTGGCTCACCACCATCATGCTGATGTCAAGAGACTGATACAGAGAGATCTGGTCACTGGGCTTACACTGGAATCCAAGGCTGCTCCTGATCCTGTCTGTGAACCGTGCTTGTCTGGCAAGATGCATGCCAATCCATTCCCCTCATCTGATACTCGCTCTGCTCATCCTTTGGACCTCATCCATTCTGATGTACACCAAGTCTCTTCCCCCACATTCTCTGGTTATCGCTACTGGGTCACCTTCATTGACGATCACAGTCGATTCCGTGTTGTTGTGCCTCTCAAGGCCAAGTAAGATGTCTTTGATGCTTTCAAGAGATTCAAGGCTTATGCTGAGACTCAATTGGAGCGTAAAATCAAGGCTCTGCGCGATGACAAAGGGGGAGAGTACATGTCCAAGGAATTTGAGCAATTTACAGATGACCATGGGATTGTCAGACAGCATACCACCAGAAATCGTCCTCAGCAGAATGGTGTGGCAGAGCGAGCAAACAGACTTCTGACTGAGCGTATCACTGCCATGTTATCAGAGTCTGCATTGCCTAACAGCTTCTGGGGTGAATGTCTGTCCGCTTTGGTGCATGTCTGGAACAGGTGTCCCACTGATGCAGTGGCCCATGCCACTCCATTTGAGTTGTGGTATGGACGCAAGCCTGACATGTCTCACCTTCGCGTTTGGGGCTGCACTGCCTATGTGCATGTGCAAAAGGACAAAAGAGGCGTCTTTGGCTCTCATATGGAGAAATGCTTGTTTATTGGTTACCCTGAGGGGTACAAGGGATGGAAATTCTACAATCCTACCACCAAGCGCACTGTTATCTCTGAGAGAGCTGATTTTGATGAGCGCTACTTCCCTGGCTTGAAGAGGTCTTCTGACAATGTCCCGCCTCCACCTCCCACTCCACCTTCGCTATCCATGCCATTGGGCCTGATTGAGGATGTCCCTGCACCAGGTCCAGGGGGAGATATGGGCCCACCAGCTGCGCTTCAGCAGCCTCAGCCATTGCCTGACAATGGGCCTCATTTGGACCTTGATGCAAAACCACCTGTGAATCAACCTCCTGAGCTTCCAAATCACCCTCCTCATCGCTCACCTTCTCCTGACTTGCCTATTGCACCGAGACGCCCTGTAAGGGCTAGGAGACCACCTAGACCATGGTGGCTTCAACACAGACAACCTACTCCTGCCATTGAGAGTGATGACAGTGATTCTGAGGCAGTTGATGATGAAGTGGCACACTTTGGAGACTCTGCTGAGCCTAGGTCATTTGCAGATGCAATGAAGCGTCCTGATGCAGATAAATGGAGAGAGGCAGCCATGGAAGAGCTTCAAGCTCATGAGCGCAATGGTACTTGGTCACTAGTGGAACTACCTCCTGGAGTCAAGGCTATTGGTGGCAAGTGGGTCTTCAAGATCAAGCGCAACTCAGATGGCACTGTTGAGCGCTACAAGGCCAGATATGTGGCCAAAGGTTATAACCAGCGCCCTGGCTTTGATTTCCTCGAAATATTTGCACCTACTGTCCGCATATCATCCATCAGAGTTGTCCTTGCCATTGCAGCCATCCACAACCTCCATTTACGCTCCATTGACATTTCCCATGCATTTCTGAATGGAGTCATAGATGTCAAGGTCTACATGCATCAGCCAGAGGGATTCCATCAGGGTCCTCGCAATCTTGTTTGCCAGTTGGACAAGGCCATCTATGGGACAAAGCAGGGAGGCAGAATGTGGAACCAGAAGATGCACACTGTGCTTGAAAAACTCGGATTCAAGCGTACTTATTCAGACTCTGCCATCTATGTCTTTAACAGAGCTGATGTGCGTATTATCCTGCCTGTCTTTGTTGATGACATGACACTGGCATCCACTTCTACTTCTGCACTTGACCAAGCTGTCAAGGACCTCTCCCTGCACTTTAAGCTTCGTGATCTTGGCCCTACTTCTTACCTACTTGGCATTTCCATCACTAGAGACCTAAGTAATTGCACCATCTCCCTCTCCCAACATCAGTACACTCTGGACATTCTGGAGCGCTTTGGCATGAAGGATTGCAAGCCTGTGTCCACTCCCATGGATCCTGGTTTGCGCCTCACCAAGGACATGTCTCCCAAAACATCCAGTGATGCTGCTTTGATGAAGGACATTCCCTACCTTGCTGCTGTTGGTGCTCTGATGTATCTGGCCACTACCACTCGTCCTGACATTGCCTACACTGTTGGAGTCCTTGCCAGATATAACTCTAATCCTGGTCTTACTCACTGGAGCGCTGTCAAGCACTTGTTCCACTACTTGCAAGGCACCCTTGATCATTCCCTTGTCCTTGGTCCTGATCCCAATTCCACTGAACTCTTCACCACTTTCTCTGATGCTGATCATGGTGGTGACAAGGACTCTGGTCGTTCTACTGGTGCCTATATTGTCAAGATGGGATCTGGTGCTGTCTCCTGGAGCTCCAAGCTTCAGAACATTGTTGCTCTGTCCACCACTGAAGCAGAATACATTGCTGCTGTTGAGGCTGGCAAAGAGATTTGCTGGATGCGAAATTTGTTGAAGGAAATGGGATATCCTATCACCTCTCCTTCCACCCTTCATATTGACAACCAATCTGCCATCTCTGTATCCAAGAACCCTGAGCACCATGGTCGGATGAAACACCTTGATCTGCGATGGCATTGGTTGAGAGATGTTGTTGACTCTGGGCAGATTGCTCCTAACTTTGTTCCCACTGCTGAAATGCCTGCAGACTTGTTGACCAAGGCTCTTGCCAAGCCTAAAGTGGAAGTGTTCAGGAAGATGATGGGACTTATTAGATCAGGGGGGAGCTGATGCTTGGGAGGTGCAGCATCAGGGGGGAGTGTTAGTTTTGGTGATTCTGCACCTTTGTGCTACCTATATATTTTCATTCCTTTCTCTGTCTATTCTTCTATCATTCACTATTGATTGTGTTCTCTATTATTTCGCCTTTGTGGCTGCTTTGTTTACCTTTGTTTACAAAACTTCGGACAGTACTGCAGAGTCCAATGCTTCCTATTCTCTAGTTACTCACATTGGACTCTAGGTACTGTATACCTGTCATACTCTCTAATAAGTTAGTTACTCACATTGGACTCTAGTTCCAGTCCCTGATTGCTCTCAGCAAGTGGCTAGACACTTCCTTCAAGCTTTGTTCTTAATAGACTCATCTGACCCAACATGAGGCAGGCATAGTGATTAGTATAGAGTTTTTGCTGAGTGCTGAGCCCCAGTGAAAAGTTGTTCTATATAAATCTGTATAATTCGTGCAAATGACGCATCAATGCAAAAAACTAACAGGTTAGCTGACTTTGGAATCAAATATTGATGTATATATAATTGTATCAGCCTGTCATCAGGGCATTTAATTGACAGAACAGCCCCAGTAGCAAAATCAGAAGAGTTGGTTTCTAGCCAGAACTCTTTGTCTAATTCTGGAAATGCTAAAATGGGCGCTGTTGTAAACACCTGTTTAGGCTTATCAAAAGCTTCTTGTTCTTTGGCGCCCCAATGCCAAACAATGTTCTTTTTAGTGAGATCATTCAACGGTCTCGTTATCTTTGCAACATTTTTGACAAATCTTCGGTAAAAGTTGCCTAAGCCAAGGAAGGCCCTAACTCCTTTGACGCGAGTGGGTTCAGGCCAGTCCAAAATAGCTTGAACTTTCACTTTCTCAGGATCCATCCTGATTCTGTTCTGGCTTATTATCATATCGAGGAAGTCTACTTCCTTCACTTTAAAATTATATTTTTTGGGTTTGACAAATAGGTCCCGATCCTGTAAGCGTTGAAGGACTTCTTGCATGATCCTATCATGCTCAGCCTCATTGTCTAACTTTGTAAATATTAATAAATCGACAATGTAAATGACGACACAGTTCTCCATATCCACAAAGATCTCATTCATCATGTTCTGAAAGGTCGCCAGTGAATTGGTCAACCCAAAGAACATAATGAGGGGCTCAAAAGATCCTCGGTGGCACGTGAACGCAGCCTTCCAAGCATCTTCCTCTTTGATGCGTACATTATTGTATCCCCATCTGAGATCCATCTTTGTTAAGATCTTGGCACCAGCCAATTTGTCTACTAGCTGACTGATCAAAGGCAGCGGATACACATTTTTAACCGTGTGCTCATTCACGTAACAATAGTCCATAATCATTGGCTCCTTACCATCCTTTTTAGGAATGAAGAACACTGGGGACATCATAGGGCTTTTGGAAGGTCTGATGTAACCCTTCCTAAGCTGCTCATCTATGAAACTTGATACCTCATCTCTTTCTGGAGCAGGGAGTGGTATCATATGTCCTTTTCTCGGTTTGAAGGTGTCCTTCAAATCTATAGCATGGTCCCAAGGCTTAGCCTCTGGGAAGCGCTCTGATTTATGTTTTGAAAAGACTTTCCAGAAGTCATGGTACTCGGGAGGTACCAGCCTCTTAATCTCTTCTTCGGGTTTTACCTCATCATTGTCATCGTTGATCTTTTCTAAAGGTCTGAGCTCGTAAACGTGACTAGCGTTTAACTTTTCAAGACGCTTATTGTGATGGACGTGATTTGGTTTACCCAAGTTTACACATTCCTGAGGGCAACGTGACAATGTGACAACCCCTGTCTGCCAGTCACTCTCAGGATTGTGTTTAAATAGCCAGGTCCAGCCCAAGATTAAATTAATCTTCCCTAGTTGGGTAGCTTTGGCGGTGACTTGTTCTCTGTGTCCTTGGTACTAGACAACAAAAGAACATTTGTGTGTGATACAGCCGTCCACGTTAAGTGTACCGTTGTCGATGATAAGAACTGCTGTTAGAAAAACCACACACAAAAACAAACTAACACACAATCCTCCCAGATTCCACGGAACTTGTTTATGGGCTTTGCCTCCTAGAACAGTGGAGTGGTCTGGTTGTTTGTGGGGTGGTACGTATAACAATCCTTCAAAGTAAAACCCAGAGATGTATGGGTGTGGGTTTTGAGGAGGAGGGATAGTTGGAGTGTAGAAAGATAGGGGCTTTGTGGCTAGTATAAATGAGCACTAACTTGCTAATTGTAGCACAAGGTAGGTTTGAGAATGACAATGTGATGAGGTGACAAAGTTCCCAGTGATAGCAGGCTCCCGACGCACAGACTGTAGTGCTCAGAAAGATTCTAATCAAAAGGGATGATAATCACTTTCAAAAAAAAAGTGACAAGTGATGATGACAGCAGTTAACAGTGGTAGCAGTGGGAAGTATTGTGACCACACTGGATCACAAGTAGCAGAGTAGTGAACTTGAGATTTAGAGAAAAAGTCTGGATTTGAGTTCTTGTTTTTTTACAAGGTAAAATACAGGGGTTTATATAGTAAAAGAAAAGTAGGCTATGCACAGTATAGCTGTGCAAAAAGAATGAACAAGAACATGAAGGAAGGAATGTATGCTGATAAATCCTGTGTAGGTAGTACAGGATAAGATTGTCGAGAAAAGGAAAAGAAAGGGATAGAACAATGAATGCTGTGAGCCATGTCACAGGTTTGTACAGCCATAAAGTAAAGTCCAATAGCAAAAAGAGAGCAGGAAAATCATGATGTCATGGGAAGATGCAGTAAAAAAAGGGCAAGGCAAAACACTATCAGTATCAACACAGTTCCTTTATTGTCAGTCAGGCATTCTAAAAAAATATGTGTCCATAAAATGATTCAAAAATCAAAAATAATCGCACTGTAAATAAATGTTCTGCTGAAAAAAAAGAAACTGGAGCCACCGGTCCACCACCTAGTCCAAATCCGACAGTTCCATGGCCTTACCAATGGACTGGTTGTGTTGGACCACCTGGTCAAATGAGGGAGGGAGAGGAGTAGTCCCAATTTGGAAGAAGTGAGTCCCAGGCAGCATGTGGTAGATGTAGCTGTAGCAAAGACAATGGATGAAAGATAAGTGTACCCAAGTGAATGGGACAGCAATGAACATGGGCAACGCAAGGGGATAAACCTTCTCCAGCTCAAAAACTACCCACCCACGCTCCAACCAGGCAAGACGAGCGGCCAATGTTTTGATAGTATATGATGGCAGATTGACGTCATGAAGATGGACCTGTTGCCCTATTTGGACTGGCTGCCAGGGCTTTGCTGATATCAGCAGTGGCACGTGGTAGTTGACGGATTGGCAATGGAAGCGGATAGGAAGTGGTGACATCAGAAATGGTGGGGAAGCAAAGAAGATGAGGAGGAGGAGGAGGGTGGAGGTGACAAGGAGGTGAACTAAAATAGGGATTCAGAAACAACCGTCAGGTGAGAATAAAAACGAGAGTAAGGGACCCATGGTGGGGCTAGGCAAAGGAAGGGAAGTGAAGGAAACGACAAAAGTGAGGGCGCAATGCAATATGTAGCCAGTGGCGATACAAAAAATTTGCCGAAATGCCAAAACGCAGAAAGTACCAAATGGAAAAGCAAAGGTGAGTGTGACTGGATTGCCTAATAGAGGTGGTGCTGATCAGCCACAAGTTTGAAAAAGGCAATATTAATTACTATTCCACGTGGCACTGTGCCTGTGTGGCACAAAGGCGAGTCTTTTTGAATATTCGCTTCGTTATTGACACCTGTCCATGCTACCAATCAACTTTGGTGCATGACACTGTCTTTCTTCTCTTCCATTGTCTCGGCCTTCTTCTCCGAAGCACCCTCTCCTCGGTACCGACCATTGGGTCCCCGGTTTCCGGAACCGGAGCTGCCGCTGGCCATACCCTTCATCATCCGCTCATTTTCTGCTTGATCTCGCCATAATTGATCATTGGTGATGATCCTTGTTTTCCACTCAGTATATGTTTTCAGAATGTTTCCTGAGTAGATGATTTGTTTTATCAACAGGGCGTTGATATTGTTTCTGATTAACGTGTTCAGGAATTGTTCATTCCCTTTCATGTTGTATCCTGCGCGTCGTTGTAAGGACCACTTTATTATTTTCTTATCTTCGCTATGTCTTGGTTCTTGAACACTTTTCCAATTACACCTCTGGCTCTAGGGCTAGAGGTATCATTTGCCATTTTACTTCTCATAGCCCTCACAGGCTTTCTTAACCATCACTACCATTTTATATCACAGATCAGAGACTGGATATTGCTCCCAGCCAGCCAGCACACTGAGTAGGGACTGGTAGTAGGCATCTCGCCAACCAGCTCCAAGCCCCAGTAAAGCCTGGATATACTAATAAACACTTTGTTCAGGATTGTACCTCATCATGAGGATACGGTTCCTGAACACGCGTAACAAACCTCTATTATTAGTACAAATCTCTCACCGCTGATTAATCAAGATAAAAGTTGTACAATAGTTGTTCTCTCTTTTTCTTATTGGCCAATTGATTCCTCAGACCACTTTTCATATATTCTCCTTTCGGTCTGAGGAATGAACAGTTCACTATATAAAGCCTTACCTATTCATGTATGACTCCTTAGTTTTCTATTACTGAATTTACCCGCTTTACTCCTCAACAAAAACCTTTGAAGCTCACCTCTCAAAGTCCTCTACTGGCTATATTTACTAGCGTCTGTCAACCTCAAGCTCATTGAACCTGTTATTCCCTGCAAGTGCAGAAGGAGACAGGTTTTGTTTTTGTTATAGTTTATCGTTGCCTCACAGTCGTCTGGTTGCTTCAAATTTTACAAAGTACTCTTGCGCAGTGAGAGTACCTTGTTTCAAGTACATGATTTCGTACTTGCTTCTTTCTTCTTTGAACACATCTTGGAAATGGTCCTTTAGCATGGCTCAAAATGAGCCCAGCTCTCCAATTGCTCCATTTCTTCGATGTCTGTCCTTTCATCTGCCAGCATCTTTCTTTCCACCCATTCTGTTCTAAGTGCTGCCGCTGCTCCGCTTGTCATATAGGATAGAGTAAAATTAATCTTGTATACTTCTATCCGGAAGTATTCTGGGTTTGCTCCAAAACAAAGCTGTAGTGATTCAAAGAGGTTCCAGAACTCCTTCTTCATACTGTCATATGGTTCCGGCTTGGCTAATGCGGCTTTTCTGTAGCCAGCTTTGTGTCTGATAGGCCAGTCCATCTGTTGCTGCTGCTGCGGCGGCTGCATTGCAAGCCTTCTCTGCAAGCCTGCAACTTCTGTGTCTCTTTGCAGGAATTGCCTTTCCCACTCTGCATTGTTGTCCTGGATTGCGGTGTTCATGGCCATCCGGACCATCATCTCTAAATTCTGCATGCGCCTCGACTCTGGCGAAGGTGATTGTTGTCATGCACCAAAGTTGATTGGTAGCATGGACAGGTGTCAATAACGAAGCGAATATTCAAAAAGACTCGCCTTTGTGCCACACAGGCACAGTGCCACGTGGAATAGTAATTAATATTGCCTTTTTCAAACTTGTGGCTGATCAGCACCACCTCTATTAGGCAATCCAGTCACACTCACCTTTGCTTTTCCATTTGGTACTTTCTGCGTTTTGGCATTTCGGCAAATTTTTTGTATCGCCACTGGCTACATATTGCATTGCGCCCTCACTTTTGTCGTTTCCTTCACTTCCCTTCCTTTGCCTAGCCCCACCATGGGTCCCTTACTCTCGTTTTTATTCTCACCTGACGGTTGTTTCTGAATCCCTATTTTAGTTCACCTCCTTGTCACCTCCACCCTCCTCCTCCTCCTCATCTTCTTTGCTTCCCCACCATTTCTGATGTCACCACTTCCTATCCGCTTCCATTGCCAATCCGTCAACTACCACGTGCCACTGCTGATATCAGCAAAGCCCTGGCAGCCAGTCCAAATAGGGCAACAGGTCCATCTTCATGACGTCAATCTGCCATCATATACTATCAAAACATTGGCCGCTCGTCTTGCCTGGTTGGAGCGTGGGTGGGTAGTTTTTGAGCTGGAGAAGGTTTATCCCCTTGCGTTGCCCATGTTCATTGCTGTCCCATTCACTTGGGTACACTTATCTTTCATCCATTGTCTTTGCTACAGCTACATCTACCACATGCTGCCTGGGACTCACTTCTTCCAAATTGGGACTACTCCTCTCCCTCCCTCATTTGACCAGGTGGTCCAACACAACCAGTCCATTGGTAAGGCCATGGAACTGTCGGATTGGACTAGGTGGTGACCATC
>NW_006763300.1:1621595-1622845 GCF_000218685.1 Serpula lacrymans var. lacrymans S7.9
ATAGACCAATCAAGGGTTGCCAATGTTAGAATCGGGCAGGATTCCAATCTTCTGGAAGTCTTCAAGAAGACATTTCCTCAGAAGAAAAGGTGCGCCTTGATGGAAATGAAAATTATTTATGGAAAGACGGGCTCTTTCATTTTAAAAACAAAATCTATGTGCCTGAGTCCGCAAGGATCAAGGCAATAGACAGACATCACGACACTCCAGTGGCTGGGCACCCTGGGTGGCAACAAACAATGGAGTTGATGGTCCGGAGATAGCCATAGTAGGCTTTCATTCAGCGCTGTGCTTTTGGTTTTGGTATGTTGCACCGAGTGATTTCGGCGAATGCTCGCAGTGCAAGGGTGTCATGCGAGCAGATGCTTGAGTCTGAAAGTGAAAGACGATTGAGGAGAAAGCCTTTTGTAAAGAGATAAATCCCCGCCAGGTGTACAAAAAGCACCCACAGAAGGAGGTAAATCTGCTTGGACAACATGAAGTTTCATGCGTCTTTCCGAAACACTACAGAACACCTTCAACTCCAACCCAGGGATAGCCAAACCCCCCAAGGAAAAATTGGTCATAGCAAGGAAGGTCCGGCGTGGCCTCCGGCCACGCCAGGTGCCAGGAAAGTCCACCGAATTTTCAGCCACTATACTGGGGCATAGTACATCAATTCTAGCTTTCTTTCAGTTTTTTCTTGCTAGCTAGTCTTTTATAGATTAATCAAACTCATATGTAAATAATATCAAGGCTAAAAGTGTTGCTCAATATGTGTATTCAATACTCGTTGCTAACTTTGATTTTTGACTGTGGCTTGCTACTGTGGTAGTAAATTTCTCGCGCGCATGCGCGCGACTAAGCTTGCATGTTATCTCGAGACAGCTGTTCTGCTCGAAAAGCCTCATGATTTTTTCTCGCGTCGGTGACGTGAGAATATGAATATTAAGCATTATTTTATATTATGCATTATAAGTCAGGCTCAAGGCAAGTCAGTAAGACCATGTACTACTATAGTACCAGTAAATGTCCAGCTCACACTCTAATTAGTGAGGTAACAAGATATCCAGCCTGCTATGTATCTGGGCCATTAAATCATTATCATAATGAGATACCATGACATGGTAAAATACTAGGGAGTAGTAATTAAACTACTATACTTCTACTGCTGACTCGAGCCCATAAATTCTTGAAACCTAGGGTAAAAGCAATCGGTCGGGTCACGTGACCAACGGTCAGAACGGTCAATCGGTCAATCGGTCGACCAA
>NW_006763300.1:1631998-1633276 GCF_000218685.1 Serpula lacrymans var. lacrymans S7.9
CGCTGGTACGGCAGATCTATTTAAAGATTTTGTATGGTCTAGCCATGGGTTACCTGAGACGGTAATCTCGGATAGAGGACCGCAATTCGCTAGCGAAATTACAAAAGAACTTTGTAGGATGCTGGGCATCAAACCTAAATTATCAACAGCGTTCCATCCGCAAACAGACGGACAAACGGAGAGACTCAATCAGGAATTGAAACAGTATCTCCGGATATTTATCAACGATAGACAGACAGATTGGGCCAAGTGGCTAAAGATAGCCCAGTTCTCATATAATATTAAACAGTCGTCGGCTACAGGAAAAGCACCATTCGAGGTCACGAGGTCGTACCTTCCAAGAATGGGTGTAGAACCTGGTAAAAGCAAGAACGAGGCTGCGGGAACAATGGCAAAAGACATGAAGTCTGTCTTAGAAGAAACACGCAAGGCGTTGTTTAAATCTGCTGAGCAGATGGTTAAGAAAGCAGAGCGTAGACGCTCAAAATCCCCAGATTACCAAGTCGGTGATCTAGTTTGGTTAGACACCGAACATTTAAAGTTAAAAGATCGGCAATCAAGGAAATTGACCGAAAAATGGATTGGCCCTTACCGGATTAAGGCAGTCAAGCCAAACGCAGTGGAGCTGGAACTCCCAAAACGTATGAGGGTAGTACCCACGGTTAACATTAGCTGTGTGAAACCTTACAAGGGAACATTGCCAGGTCAACGAGTGGACAGGCCGGGACCTGTAGAAGTGACACAGGAAGGTCACGAAGAATTCGAAGTTGAGAAGGTCGTAGACGCGCGCTTGAAGCGTGGAAAATTAGAATTCCTAGTCCACTGGAGGGGCTACGGAGACGAGGACCGAACTTGGGAACCAGAGGCCCATCTGGATAATTCTCGAGACGCGGTCCGCGAATTTTATAAAAACAAACCCTCGGCTCCCAGGAAGCTTCGAGGTATGGACTCAAAATTATTTTCTTCTTTATTTCAAACTATGCCCGAAAATCTAACTACAACCTCTGGTACGTGGTCTCGTCTGGAAGTTGAACCATAGGAGGGGGGTAGTGTTACGATCACACATTTTCGGACCTTTAATTTTCATTCTCCTCTTTAACCTTTTTCCGTTTTAGTTACAAACTCTCTCACGCAGTGGAGCTGGTCACACTGGCATGGGCCCATGACAACGTCAGGCGCTGCCTCTATCAACTGGATAGGACACATGTGCAAATAACCCTGTATAATATATATACCCTAATAGATTCACGGAACTCCTCTGATAGGCTTCCTGTTGTT
>NW_006763300.1:1633376-1654036 GCF_000218685.1 Serpula lacrymans var. lacrymans S7.9
GTCATCACCAACAGAAATGATGACAGATTCAATGCAAGACCTCGCAGAGGCATTGCCAGAAGTTGGACTGGCTCAGATTCAACCACCGATGCTGGAAGGCATAACCAGAGAGATCCAAGAATGGATGAGAAACATGATGGAGGCAGAAGTCGCCCGCAGAGTAACGGAAGCGACAGAAATAGAAAGAGAAGGGCAATTGAGAGCCCACAGAGCAGCAGAAAGAGCGGAAGAGGAGGCAGCAGACTACAAAGGTCTATGGGAACGACAAGTCGCTACCCATTTAGAGACACAAAGGAGCGGAGGCGGAGGAGAGAGGAGAGAGCAAGGAAGGCTGAGAAGCGCGCTTGAAAGCCCGCCCGCCTCCGACGGAAACCAAATGAAGTTCAGAAGCTTCATGGAACATCTGTCGCTCCATTTTGAAGAGGACCCGACCTATTTTGGGGATGAAAAGAAAAAGATAGCCTTCGTACTATCTTACATGAAAGAAGGGACCACCGCTAGCTTTAGAAGCGAATGGCTCAAAGAAAAAATGTCCGTCTCCTCATCATTGGAGCGGGCACAATTTCAACAATGGTCCGTATTTGAAGAAAGGCTGAATGAAGCCTTTAAAAATAATTACGAAGAAGAAGAAGCAAGAAACAAAATCTTGCAACTTAAACAAGGAACCAAAACGGTGAGGGACTTCTTTTTAGAGTTCGATAGCCTCAGAAGAAAGGCGGGTTATCGGGATGATTCAATCCTGATTACCCTAATAAAAAGAAATATGAACTACACCCTGGTAGACAAACTTCATGTCACCGGGCTACCACCAAAGAAGTATGAGGAGTGGAGAAAGCTCCTCCTCAACTACGATCAAATCTGGCGAGAAAGACAGAAGGAAAAGAAGAGTTATTTTGGCCAGATGGAGAGGGCCGGAACGAGGAAGGACAACGGAGGAGGAACGGAGAAGAAAGCTTATTCAGAAACCAGAGACGGGACCGGAACAATCTACACGGGCGCAGGAAAGCCCATGGAGATTGATAAAGCTAAATACAAGAAGGAAGGCCTGTGCTTCAAATGTGGTATCAAAGGCCACATTAGTAAGTTCTGTCCCACAGAGGGGAAGAACAAAATAGATTTACGTGCCATGATAGCGGCACTCACAAAAAAAGAGCGCAAAGCTCTAAAATTGGATTTTTGAAATGGCAACCGATACAGCATCAATCAGCCAAGCCACAATATGTCAACCCCTTCTCGATTCTCCCTGTCAAAGAGTTAGTAGAGACAGACAATAAAAAATATTTATCAAACAACTCAGAGACAAAGAAAGAAGTAAGGAAGACAATGAAGATGCAAACCAAAAGAGGGGATTGGTAACAAAAACCCCAAAAGAAAGTACAACCGCAGCAGAAGTGGCGCATAAAGAAGTGACACACGCAGCTACGGCGGCGAGCACGACTTTAGAAAGTGCAGCATCAGCGGCGGATACAAAAAAGCTCACACCCGATGCGGCAATCTCTATGGAGAAAAACGCAGCAGAGACTGTGAAAGACAGGTCAGGAACCCCTGTAAATAAAAACCTAGAAAAAGAATAAAATAAAATAATGATGGCAGCATGGACGCCAAGATGGGTAGCTGAAAGGCTAAGAGACCAAAAGGAAGCAAGATCCATTGGAATCTTAAATGCCTGGACACACTACAAAAGAGAAAAAGAAGCTACAAAAGAAACGATACAAGAACTCAATGCATTATCATTACATGATGCAGAGTTAGCACTCTTAGAGCTTCATACTCCCAAAAAATACATAAGAGGAACACAGGGAAATCAAATGAACATCACCTGTAGACTGACAACGCTGGATACGCAGAGATCAACAACAATCAAAGCGCTACTAGACAGTGGATGCACTGGGAGCTGTATAGACTCTCAGTTTGTAAAAGAGCAAGGCTACAAAACGAATAAAATACCGAGACTGATTCCAGTCTACAACGCCGATGGAACTCTTAACAAAGATGGAGCCATCAAAGAGTTTGTAGAACTGAAAATGGAAATTGATGACCACACAAAAAGAATACACTTCGCTGTCACGAACCTAGGCACCGGCAGGATGTTTCTGGGACACGAGTGGTTGTCAAAACACAATCCAAACATTGTAAGTTTGGTGATTCTGCACCTTTGTGCTACCTATATATTTTCATTCCTTTCTCTATCTATTCTTCTATCATTCACTATTGATTGTGTTTTCTATTATTTTGCCTTTGTGACTGCTTTGTTTACCTTTGTTTACAAAACTTCGGACAGTACTGCAGAGTCCAATGCTTCCTATTCTCTAGTTACTCACATTGGACTCTAGGTACTGTATACCTGTCATACTCTCTAATAATATAGTTACTCACATTGGACTCTAGTTCCAGTCCCTGATTTCTCTCAGCAAGTGGCTAGACACTTCCTTCAAGCTTTGTTCTTAATAAACATAGATTGGAAGAACTCGGAATTAAGATTCGAAAGATGTCCAGAGCAATGCAAACGAAAGGTCAGAATCTCTGATCCAGAGGAAGACCCTGAAACATACTCTGAAGAGATAGATTTTCTAGATGGGGATCAGCTGATCCAAGTTAGTCTAGTAGAATATGAAAATACCGATATTCCTGATCATCTATACCAGATAAGAGCTGCCAGCACAAATGCACAAAAACTTGCTGAAGCCGCTGGGAAAGATCAGAAGGAAGGAGGTTTTGAAAAGATTGTTCTGAAGTATCTCCACGAGTATAAAGACATATTCGCTAAAGAGAACTTTGATGCACTACCAGAAAGAAGAGAATGGGATCACGCCATAGAGTTGATTCTGGGCGACCATAAATTAGATTGCAAAATCTATCCATTAGCCCTTGGAGAACAAGAACAATTAGATGCATTTATCAAAGAGAACTTAGAATTGGGCCAAATACGCCCCTCTAAATCACAATTTGCATCACCATTCTTCTTCATAAAGAAAAAAGATGGAAAACTACGACTGGTACAAGATTACCGGAAGTTAAATGACATCACCATAAAAAATAGATATCCACTGCCACTGATTAACGAATTAGTCGACAAGTTACGTGGAGCCAAATACTTCACAAAACTAGATATTCGTTGGGGTTATAACAATATCAGAATCAGAGCAGGCGACGAGGACAAAGCAGCCTTCAGAACGAATAAGGGGCTGTTCGAACCACTAGTGATGTTTTTTGGACTCACTAATTCACCAGCGACGTTCCAGACAATGATGAACGCACTATTTAAAGATCTGATTGATGAAGGAAAGGTTGTAATATACCTGGATGACATCATGATCTTCACAAAAACCATGGAAGAACATTGGGCAATGACGCGCCGAGTCCTAGATACCTTATAAAAGCATCACCTATATCTAAAACCGGAAAAGTGCGATTTTGAAGAAACCTTGGTAGAATACCTTGGTCTGATAATATCAGAAAACGAAATTTGCATGGATCCGATTAAAGTAAAAGGAATTGCAGATTGGCCAGAATGCAAGACAAAAAAGGAAGTCCAAGCATTTCTAGGCTTCGTAAATTTCTATAGACGGTTCATACAAGGGTTTGGGTTGATCGCCAAACCACTGACTAAATTAACCGGAAAAGAAGAGTTCACTTGGGGACAGGAACAAAAAGAAGCATTTACAGAACTCAAAAAACGAGTCAGTTCCACCCCAGTACTTGCCTTACCGGCAGACGAAGGACAATACAAGGTAGAGGCAGATAGCAGTGACTTCGCCATGGGGGCGGTGTTGTCACAAAAACAGAATGACCAGTGGAAGTGTTGGCATATCCTGTTTATGATACACTCACATCCTATCATTTTATCCTTTTATTTCTTCATTTCCATACACCATTCTTTCATCTCTACTTGACCGCTTTTCCACTACATTACATAAGCTCAAAACTTTCCCACACTTATTCCAAAAACTCGTAGCACTCTGCCTTACACAAACCTCAGTCTCTTGATTATAAGACTGAGGTATGTCTGGTTATTTTACAGTTTACTTTATATCATCATACTCACTTTACACTATTAGAAATACTCTCTTTTAGGTATATTATCCTTCAATATTAGTCTCTTGATTATAAGACTGAGAAATACTCTCTTTTAGTCTTCTCATAGCCTAACAGGAAGCCTATAGCATATCTCTCCAAAGCGTTGAATCCGACTGAGCAGAACTACAAGATTTATGACAAAGAGCTCC
Source organism: Serpula lacrymans var. lacrymans S7.9 (assembly GCF_000218685.1). Lineage (NCBI taxonomy): Eukaryota > Fungi > Basidiomycota > Agaricomycetes > Boletales > Serpulaceae > Serpula > Serpula lacrymans. The sequence continues at coordinate 1,637,603 of NW_006763300.1, forward strand.
TGGCGATTATGACGGCGTTGGACGAGTGGAGGCATTACCTGGTTGACACTAAAGAGGACTTTGAGATCTGGACAGACCACCAGAATCTCTTATATTTCAAACAACCTCAGAAGCTAAACCGGAGACAAGCGAGATGGGTGACGGAAATGAGCAACTATAGATTTACGTTGCATCATATCCCAGGTACCAAACATATAAAAGCGGATCTTCTCTTGAGACAAGCAGATCATAATAAGGGGGAGGACGATAATGAGAATGTCATCTTACTCAAAGAAGAACTTTTCGTAAAAATGTTGACAACAAATGACGAGAGAGAAACGATAACACAAGGAGAAGGGGAGAGCACAGAGATCTACAGATGTATCAAAAAGAGAAAGAGGATGAAAAATGTGGATGATCTAATAAAGAAAGTGGAAGATAAGATAGAAAAGAAGGAAGACGGTTGGTGGAAGGACCATGAAGGTTACATATTCTTCAAAAGAAGGATGTACGTACCAAAGGACGCTAAGCTAAGAGAAAAAATCATAAAGATAAACCATGATTCGATCATAGCTGGCCATCCCGGACAGTACAAAACGAAGGAGTTGATAACTCGAACCTTCTGGTGGCCTTATATGGATAGAGACATAAAAAAGTATGTAGAAGGATGTAAAATGTGCCAAAGAACGAAACCGATACACCAAAAAAAGGCAGCACCATTACACCCAAATGAAATCCCCACAAAACCATGGGAAATCATAATGGTTGACCTTTTAGGACCACTACCGGAATCGCAAGGGTACAACATGATCATGATCATCGTAGACAGATTTTCCAAAATGATCAAAGTAATACCAATGCAAGCGGAACTTACATCTCAAGGAGTGGCTAGATTGTTTAGAGATAATGTATTTAGGAACCACGGATTACCAAAGAAGGTGATCTCAGACCGTGGAACCCAATTCGTCTCAAACTTTATCAAAGATCTATACACACTTCTGGAGATTCAAGGAAACCTGTCGACGGCTTATCACCCTCAGACAGATGGACAGACTGAACGAGTGAATCAAGAGATAGAACAGTATCTCAGAATCTTTGTTAATCATAAACAAACAGATTGGGCAGAGTGGTTACCGCTGGCTGAATTTTCATACAACAACAAAGTTCACAGCGCAACCGGATACTCCCCTTTCTATTTGAACAATGGTCAGCATCCGAGAGTAGAGACAGAGAGTAAGAAAGAAGTCAAAAGCAAGAGCGCGGAAGAGTTTGTAGAGAGGATGAAAGAGAGCAGAGAGTTGGCTCAAAAATCGCTGGAGAAAGCAGCAGAAAATATGAAAAAACAATATGATAAGAAAAAAGGGGAATCCATCGACTATCAGGTCGGTGATAAAGTATATGTGGAAGCATCCCACATACAAACAGATATACCTACGAAGAAACTAGACAATAAAAGACACGGCCCTTTCAAAATTGAAAAGAAAGTGGGATCGGCAGCCTACAAACTCCGACTTCCAGGAAAGTGGCGCAATGTTCATCCAGTCTTCAATGAGTCCGTCCTAACACCATTCCGGGAACCACAAATCCCAACACAACAAAAACCAAAGCCGCCACCACCGGCGATAGTGGAGGGTCAGAAAGAGTACGAAGTAGAAGAGATACTAGATTCTAGGATGAAAAAAAAAAACTAGAATATTTAGTACACTGGAAAGGATATCCAAAGGAAGAGCGCACGTGGGAACCGGAAGGGAACGTTAAAAACTCCCCTCAAATCCTAGTACAATTCCACAAAAAGAACCCAAGCGCTCCCCGAAGAATCTGATTTGCATTACATTTTCAAGCATTTGAAAACTTCACAAAAATTCCAAAAATCAGAAAAAAATCTCTTTAATTGCGAAAACGGGAAACTCGAGGCATACTCTCGGGACGAGAGTCCTACGTAGGGGGTAATGTCACGATCCCAATTTCAAACCCTAAACCCAGACTCCGCACAAACCGAAACCTCTGACGAAGATATCATTTCACCTTATCTTATCTAAAAAAGACAATCTTATCTTATCATAGTCACCTGATCAATCACGTGACCTATGACATAGACACTTACCAAGCGCCTCATGCCTTACGCATGTCGCTCAGTCAGTGCCTCATGTTAGTTAGTATATATACAGTCCTCCTTCCTGTACATATTCCCCAGTTGTTGATTTAATCTTTATAACTGTTGTCTTTGACTCTGTTGGCGATTCGATTGTTATACCTCCATTAGCTCGGTATAGGGTATAGCTCTCACACTATCAAAACATCGGTCGCTTGTCTTGCCTGGTTGGAGCGTGGGTGGGTAGTTTTTGAGCTAGAGAAGGTTCATCCCCTTGCGTCGCCCATGTTCATCGCTGTCCCATTCACTTGGGTACACTTATCTTTTGTCCATCGTCTTCGCTACACCTACACCTACCACATGCTGCCTGGGACTCACTTGTTCCAAATTGGGACTACTCCTCTCCCTCCCTCGTTTGACCAGGTGGTCCAACATAACCAGTCCATTGGTAAGGCCATGGAACTGTCGGATTTGGACTAGGTGGTGGACCGGTGGCTCCAGTTTCTTTTTTTTCAGCAGAATATTCATTTACAGTGCGATTATTTTTGATTTTTGAATCATTTTATGGACACATATTTTTTTAGAATGCCTGACTGACAATAAAGGAACTGTGTTGATACTGATAGTGTTTTGCCTTGCCCTTTTTTTACTGCATCTTCCCATGACATCATGATTTTCCTGCTCTCTTTTTGCTATTGGACTTTATTTTATGGCTGTACAAACCTGTGACATGGCTCACAGCATTCATTGTTCTATCCCTTTCTTTTCCTTTTTTTGACAATCTTATCCTGTACTACCTACGCAGGATTTGTCAGCGTACATTCCTTCCTTCATGTTCTTTCTCATTCTTGTTGCACAGCTATACTGTGCATAGCCTACTTTTCTTTCACTATATAAACCCCTGTACTTTACCTTGTAAAAAAAACAACAAAGAACTCGAATCCAGACTTCTTCTCTAATCTCAAGCTCACTACTCACTACTACTTGTGATCCAGTGTGGTCACAACACTTCCCACTGCTACCACTGTTAACTGCTGTCATCATCACTTGTCACTTTTTTTTTGAAAGTGATTATCATCCCTTTCAATTAGAGTCCTTCTGAGCACTACAGTCTGTGCGTCAGGAGCCTGCTATCACTGGGAACTTTGTCATCTCGTCACATTGTCATTCTCAAACCTACCTTGTGCTACGATTAGCAAGGTAGTGCTTGTCTATACTCGCCACAAACCCCCTATATTTCTATATTCCAACTATCCCTCATTCTAAAAACCCACACCCATACATCTCTGGGTTTTACTTTGAAGGATTGTTATACGTACCACCCCACAAACAACCAGACTACTCCACTGTTCTAGGAGGCAAAGCCCATAAACAAGTTCCGTGGAATCTGGGAGGATTGTGTGTTAGTTTGTTTTTGTGTGTGGTTTTTCTAACAACAGTTCTCATCATCGACATCGGCTGTTTTGGCGGCTCCTTTTGTTGTTAAAGGAGCCAGAATGCCCTCAGCCAGCTTATAGAACTGAGGTTTAAACCCCCCACCCTCTCCAAGCAGGCCAACGTGCTCCTCAGCAAGTTCAACCAATTTTTTGGTGTCGCTTTCTGTCCAAATGCTTTGGCGCCTTCTTTTTCTTCTGTGAAGTGGTTGTGGTTGTATCTGTAGGTTTATTGAGGCCAGACATCCTGAGGGAACACAGAGGGTATTGTTGAGTGACCTTAGAGTGTCTTGGGGAAGTTCTTTGCGCCATCAATGCAGCTGTTTTGCACAATGACTAGTAGCTATTTTTACTCCCATCTCCTCAAGGCATGTGCCCTTCACCCCATGCACATAATAAGCCTTGTCTCAGTAGATACTCTGCTATATTGTTATGTTGATTGCACAGAAAAATGGTGCAACCATCTTGCAACATGCAATGAACCTATGGTTTAGAAAAATTCAAAATATTACTCTGTATTCCCATAGTATACCCACAGCCATTGGGGGGCACATTGTTTTACTACTAGTATACTGGTACTGGAACAGTGAGATTCACTTGTAGACACAGCGGGGTGTTTCAGCCGGTCTGAGATTGAAGTTGCCGAGCCTGAGAGAGGTCAGATGGTGAGCTATTCTTGACAATTGTGGAAAAGACCGGAAGAAATAAGGGATGCGGAGTGCTCGCTTTTCCGCCTCATCAGCAAAAGCGCACAAACCCGACCAGGCCAAACTTGGCATTACTATCTCCTGCTATCACCACCACCTGCATCGTGTCATCAGAGTGCCGACCATGCACTATCTATGAAGCCTCAAATTTGTTTCGATTGCAGCAAACCATCACCAAAGCCGTGGTCCACTGACTCCATCATGAAGATAAGTACAAGTATATTATTACTTGGACTTGTCTTCATGATGGGACCATATCACCAATTCTACCGGAAGCTTCTATCAGTCTGCATGACAGATAATTACAACTGACTGTTATTTACTGTTGTGGTAGGTCATTCAGACCATAGTGTCAATTAATAACAACAATATATTAGCATTCACAGCACACAGTACATCAAAGGCAGCATGAAAAACAGGCAAGACAGTAAAGATAACTGGAAAAAGTGGAACCTTCAAAAATTAAGACTGTTTTCGACACTGCCTCTTGCCCTTCAAATTTGTTGCCTGCGTTTTAGTGACCTCTTTGCCCTTTCTTTTTTGCTTTTTTGGTGCAGATGCTTCGTTGTCACTCAGGCTAGACAAGTCACTGGGGTCTGAGTCGACTTGCTTGATCATGGCTGTGTGTTTGATTAACTTGCGAGCAGCTGGCTTCAAGCTAGAAGTGTAAGGACCATTTGTCATAAATCTTGTAGTTCTGCTCAGTCGGATTCAACGCTTTGGAGAGATATGCTATAGGCTTCCTGTTAGGCTATGAGAAGACTAAAAGAGAGTATTTCTCAGTCTTATAATCAAGAGACTAATATTGAAGGATAATATACCTAAAAGAGAGTATTTCTAATAGTGTAAAGTGAGTATGATGATATAAAGTAAACTGTAAAATAACCAGACATACCTCAGTCTTATAATCAAGAGACTGAGGTTTGTGTAAGGCAGAGTGCTACGAGTTTTTGGAATAAGTGTGGGAAAGTTTTGAGCTTATGTAATGTAGTGGAAAAGCGGTCAAGTAGAGATGAAAGAATGGTGTATGGAAATGAAGAAATAAAAGGATAAAATGATAGGATGTGAGTGTATCATAAACAGGATATGCCAACACTTCCACTGGTCATTCTGTTTTTGTGACAACACCGCCCCCATGGCGAAGTCACTGCTATCTGCCTCTACCTTGTATTGTCCTTCGTCTGCCGGTAAGGCAAGTACTGGGGTGGAACTGACTCGTTTTTTGAGTTCTGTAAATGCTTCTTTTTGTTCCTGTCCCCAAGTGAACTCTTCTTTTCCGGTTAATTTAGTCAGTGGTTTGGCGATCAACCCAAACCCTTGTATGAACCGTCTATAGAAATTTACGAAGCCTAGAAATGCTTGGACTTCCTTTTTTGTCTTGCATTCTGGCCAATCTGCAATTCCTTTTACTTTAATCGGATCCATGCAAATTTCGTTTTCTGATATTATCAGACCAAGGTATTCTACCAAGGTTTCTTCAAAATCGCACTTTTCCGGTTTTAGATATAGGTGATGCTTTTATAAGGTATCTAGGACTCGGCGCGTCATTGCCCAATGTTCTTCCATGGTTTTTGTGAAGATCATGATGTCATCCAGGTATATTACAACCTTTCCTTCATCAATCAGATCTTTAAATAGTGCGTTCATCATTGTCTGGAACGTCGCTGGTGAATTAGTGAGTCCAAAAAACATCACTAGTGGTTCGAACAGCCCCTTATTCGTTCTGAAGGCTGCTTTGTCCTCGTCGCCTGCTCTGATTCTGATATTGTTATAACCCCAACGAATATCTAGTTTTGTGAAGTATTTGGCTCCACGTAACTTGTCGACTAATTCGTTAATCAGTGGCAGTGGATATCTATTTTTTATGGTGATGTCATTTAACTTCCGGTAATCTTGTACCAGTCGTAGTTTTCCATCTTTTTTCTTTATGAAGAAGAATGGTGATGCAAATTGTGATTTAGAGGGGCGTATTTGGCCCAATTCTAAGTTCTCTTTGATAAATGCATCTAATTGTTCTTGTTCTCCAAGGGCTAATGGATAGATTTTGCAATCTAATTTATGGTCGCCCAGAATCAACTCTATGGCGTGATCCCATTCTCTTCTTTCTGGTAGTGCATCAAAGTTCTCTTTAGCGAATATGTCTTTATACTCGTGGAGATACTTCAGAACAATCTTTTCAAAACCTCCTTCCTTCTGATCTTTCCCAGCGGCTTCAGCAAGTTTTTGTGCATTTGTGCTGGCAGCTCTTATCTGGTATAGATGATCAGGAATATCGGTATTTTCATATTCTACTAGACTAACTTGGATCAGCTGATCCCCATCTAGAAAATCTATCTCTTCAGAGTATGTTTCAGGGTCTTCCTCTGGATCAGAGATTCTGACCTTTCGTTTGCATTGCTCTGGACATCTTTCGAATCTTAATTCCGAGTTCTTCCAATCTATGTTTATTAAGAACAAAGCTTGAAGGAAGTGTCTAGCCACTTGCTGAGAGAAATCAGGGACTGGAACTAGAGTCCAATGTGAGTAACTATATTATTAGAGAGTATGACAGGTATACAGTACCTAGAGTCCAATGTGAGTAACTAGAGAATAGGAAGCATTGGACTCTGCAGTACTGTCCGAAGTTTTGTAAACAAAGGTAAACAAAGCAGTCACAAAGGCAAAATAATAGAAAACACAATCAATAGTGAATGATAGAAGAATAGATAGAGAAAGGAATGAAAATATATAGGTAGCACAAAGGTGCAGAATCACCAAACTTACAATGTTTGGATTGTGTTTTGACAACCACTCGTGTCCCAGAAACATCCTGCCGGTGCCTAGGTTCGTGACAGCGAAGTGTATTCTTTTTGTGTGGTCATCAATTTCCATTTTCAGTTCTACAAACTCTTTGATGGCTCCATCTTTGTTAAGAGTTCCATCGGCGTTGTAGACTGGAATCAGTCTCGGTATTTTATTCGTTTTGTAGCCTTGCTCTTTTACAAACTGAGAGTCTATACAGCTCCCAGTGCATCCACTGTCTAGTAGCGCTTTGATTGTTGTTGATCTCTGCGTATCCAGCGTTGTCAGTCTACAGGTGATGTTCATTTGATTTCCCTGTGTTCCTCTTATGTATTTTTTGGGAGTATGAAGCTCTAAGAGTGCTAACTCTGCATCATGTAATGATAATGCATTGAGTTCTTGTATCGTTTCTTTTGTAGCTTCTTTTTCTCTTTTGTAGTGTGTCCAGGCATTTAAGATTCCAATGGATCTTGCTTCCTTTTGGTCTCTTAGCCTTTCAGCTACCCATCTTGGCGTCCATGCTGCCATCATTATTTTATTTTATTCTTTTTCTAGGTTTTTATTTACAGGGGTTCCTGACCTGTCTTTCACAGTCTCTGCTGCGTTTTTCTCCATAGAGATTGCCGCATCGGGTGTGAGCTTTTTTGTATCCGCCGCTGATGCTGCACTTTCTAAAGTCGTGCTCGCCGCCGTAGCTGCGTGTGTCACTTCTTTATGCGCCACTTCTGCTGCGGTTGTACTTTCTTTTGGGGTTTTTGTTACCAATCCCCTCTTTTGGTTTGCATCTTCATTGTCTTTCCTTACTTCTTTCTTTGTCTCTGAGTTGTTTGATAAATATTTTTTATTGTCTGTCTCTACTAACTCTTTGACAGGGAGAATCGAGAAGGGGTTGACATATTGTGGCTTGGCTGATTGATGCTGTATCGGTTGCCATTTCAAAAATCCAATTTTAGAGCTTTGCGCTCTTTTTTTGTGAGTGCCGCTATCATGGCACGTAAATCTATTTTGTTCTTCCCCTCTGTGGGACAGAACTTACTAATGTGGCCTTTGATACCACATTTGAAGCACAGGCCTTCCTTCTTGTATTTAGCTTTATCAATCTCCATGGGCTTTCCTGCGCCCGTGTAGATTGTTCCGGTCCCGTCTCTGGTTTCTGAATAAGCTTTCTTCTCCGTTCCTCCTCCGTTGTCCTTCCTCGTTCCGGCCCTCTCCATCTGGCCAAAATAACTCTTCTTTTCCTTCTGTCTTTCTCGCCAGATTTGATCGTAGTTGAGGAGGAGCTTTCTCCACTCCTCATACTTCTTTGGTGGTAGCCCGGTGACATGAAGTTTGTCTACCAGGGTGTAGTTCATATTTCTTTTTATTAGGGTAATCAGGATTGAATCATCCCGATAACCCGCCTTTCTTCTGAGGCTATCGAACTCTAAAAAGAAGTCCCTCACCGTTTTGGTTCCTTGTTTAAGTTGCAAGATTTTGTTTCTTGCTTCTTCTTCTTCGTAATTATTTTTAAAGGCTTCATTCAGCCTTTCTTCAAATACGGACCATTGTTGAAATTGTGCCCGCTCCAATGATGAGGAGACGGACATTTTTTCTTTGAGCCATTCGCTTCTAAAGCTAGCGGTGGTCCCTTCTTTCATGTAAGATAGTACGAAGGCTATCTTTTTCTTTTCATCCCCAAAATAGGTCGGGTCCTCTTCAAAATGGAGCGACAGATGTTCCATGAAGCTTCTGAACTTCATTTGGTTTCCGTCGGAGGCGGGCGGGCTTTCAAGCGCGCTTCTCAGCCTTCCTTGCTCTCTCCTCTCTCCTCCGCCTCCGCTCCTTTGTGTCTCTAAATGGGTAGCGACTTGTCGTTCCCATAGACCTTTGTAGTCTGCTGCCTCCTCTTCCGCTCTTTCTGCTGCTCTGTGGGCTCTCAATTGCCCTTCTCTTTCTATTTCTGTCGCTTCCGTTACTCTGCGGGCGACTTCTGCCTCCATCATGTTTCTCATCCATTCTTGGATCTCTCTGGTTATGCCTTCCAGCATCGGTGGTTGAATCTGAGCCAGTCCAACTTCTGGCAATGCCTCTGCGAGGTCTTGCATTGAATCTGTCATCATTTCTGTTGGTGATGACTGTTACGATCACACATTTTCGGACCTTTAAATTTCATTCTCCTCTTTAACCTTTTGTCTATTTTAGATACAACTCTCTCACGCAGTGGAGCTGGTCACACGGGCTGGGCCCATGACATCATCAGCCACTGCCTCTATCAACTGTACAGTACACATGTACAAACAAACCTGTAGTAGTATATATACCCCAATAGATCCAGGAAACTCCTCAGCGAGTCTTCCTGTTGTTTACCCACAACTAACTGTAACAATACCCAGAAGTTTGTATACTCTGGTGCACACGCCGAACTCTTAGAAGGATAAAGGGGGTGACTGGGTTTGTATACAGCAGTACCTGAGGCAAACAAGGTCAGTGGGAGGACCGAGTTAGTTGTGGGTAAACAACAGGAAGACTCGCTGAGGAGTTCCCTGGATCTATTAGGGTATATATACTACTACAGGGTTATTTGTACATGTGTACTATACAGTTGATAGAGGCAGTGGCTGACGTTGTCATGGGGCCATGCCCGTGTGACCAGCTCCACTGCGTGAGAGAGTTTGTAACTAAAATGGAAAAAGGTTAAAGAGGAGAATGAAAATTAAAGGTCCGAAAATGTGTGATCGTAACACTACCCCCCTCCTATGGTTCAACTTCCAGACGAGACCACGTACCAGAGGTTGTAGTTAGATTTTCGGGCATAGTTTGAAATAAAGAAGAAAATAATTTTGAGTCCATACCTCGAAGCTTCCTGGGAGCCGAGGGTTTGTTTTTATAAAATTCGCGGACCGCGTCTCGAGAATTATCCAGATGGGCCTCTGGTTCCCAAGTTCGGTCCTCGTCTCCGTAGCCCCTCCAGTGGACTAGGAATTCTAATTTTCCACGCTTCAAGCGCGCGTCTACGACCTTCTCAACTTCGAATTCTTCGTGACCTTCCTGTGTCACTTCTACAGGTCCCGGCCTGTCCACTCGTTGACCTGGCAATGTTCCCTTGTAAGGTTTCACACAGCTAATGTTAACCGTGGGTACTACCCTCATACGTTTTGGGAGTTCCAGCTCCACTGCGTTTGGCTTGACTGCCTTAATCCGGTAAGGGCCAATCCATTTTTCGGTCAATTTCCTTGATTGCCGATCTTTTAACTTTAAATGTTCGGTGTCTAACCAAACTAGATCACCGACTTGGTAATCTGGGGATTTTGAGCGTCTACGCTCTGCTTTCTTAACCATCTGCTCAGCAGATTTAAACAACGCCTTGCGTGTTTCTTCTAAGACAGACTTCATGTCTTTTGCCATTGTTCCCGCAGCCTCGTTCTTGCTTTTACCAGGTTCTACACCCATTCTTGGAAGGTACGACCTCGTGACCTCGAATGGTGCTTTTCCTGTAGCCGACGACTGTTTAATATTATATGAGAACTGGGCTATCTTTAGCCACTTGGCCCAATCTGTCTGTCTATCGTTGATAAATATCCGGAGATACTGTTTCAATTCCTGATTGAGTCTCTCCGTTTGTCCGTCTGTTTGCGGATGGAACGCTGTTGATAATTTAGGTTTGATGCCCAGCATCCTACAAAGTTCTTTTGTAATTTCGCTAGCGAATTGCGGTCCTCTATCCGAGATTACCGTCTCAGGTAACCCATGGCTAGACCATACAAAATCTTTAAATAGATCTGCCGTACCAGCGGCTGTGATAGTTTTATTTGTGGGAATGAATACAACTTCCTTTGAGAAGCGATCCACCACCACCATTACTGAATCATACCCATTTGACTCAGGTAGATCCGTTGTGAAATCAACCAATATATCCTGCCAGGGTCCTGCTGGAATCGGATTAGGAATAAGTTTACCGGCCGGCGGTTGATGGGAGTTCTTTGCCATAGCACAGCGAAGACAGCACTTTACGTACTCTTGGATGTCTTTGACCATGCCAGGCCACATGTAGTTACGGGAGATCAACTCCATGGTTCATTGCCAACCAGGGTGTCCAGCCACTGGTGTGTCATGATGTCTATCTATGACCTTGATCCTTGCAGATTCAGGTACATAGATCTTGTTTTTGTATTGGAAGAGCCCGTCTTCCCATAAATAAGTTTCAATGCCCTCAAGGCGTTTCTTTTCTTCTGATGAGATGTCTTTCCTGAAGACTTCTAGAAGATCACTATCTTGCCCAATTCTAATGTTGGCTAACCTGGATTGCTCTATCAGGATTACGCCTTTGTTATCATCTTCTATTCCTAGTGCATGATCTTCTCTTCTAGATAAAGCATCTGCTTTTCCCATCGAAGCTCCGGGCTTGTGAATTAATTTATAGTTGAATCTAGACAGATATACCGCGTAGCGGGCTTGTCGTCGATTCAGATCTTTGGCTGTCATAAAATACTCCAGATTCTTATGATCAGTCCAAATCTCGAACTGGTGTCTAGCACCTTCTAAGTAGTGCCGCCAGTGCTCTAAAGCTCTAATGATGGCTAGCATCTCTTTGTCATAAATCTGATAGTTGCGCTCTGTAGGCGACAAACTATGTGATAAATATGCGCAAGGCCTCCAAAGGTCATCTTGGCATTTAATAGATAAGACTGCCCCGGTTGCGTAGTCTGATGCATCGGCTTCTAGCCGGAATTCTTTGTCTAGCTCTGGAAAGGCCAGAATGGGGGCTGTCGTAAATGCTTGTTTAAGCTTCTCAAAAGCTTCTTGTTCTTTGTTGGTCCAGCGCCAAGCATAGTCCTTCTTAGTGAGATCGTTCAACGGTCTCGCGAGTTTTGCAAAGTCTTCAATAAATCTTCGGTAGAAATTGCCTAAGCCTAGGAATGCTCTAACCCCTTTTACTCGAGTTGGTTCCGGCCATTCTACAATAGCTTTCACCTTCTCAGGGTCCATCCCAATGCCGTTTTGGCCAATGATCATACCAAGAAATTTGACTTCTTTTACTTTAAAATTACACTTCTCGGGTTTTACGAATAGGTCCCGGTCCTGTAAGCGTCGAAGGACTTCTTGCACGATCCTGTCATGCTCTGTCTCATCGTCCGACTTTGTAAATATAAGAAGATCGTCAATATAGATAACGACACAGTTTTCCATATCAGCAAAGATTTCGTTCATCATGCTTTGGAACGTCGCAGGCGAGTTCGTAAGTCCAAAGAACATGACGAGGGGCTCAAAGGATCCTCGGTGGTATGTGAACGCTGCCTTCCAAGTATCTTCTCCTTTGATGAGTACATTGTTGTAACCCCATCTGAGATCAATTTTTGTCAATAATTTGGCGCCAGCCAATTTGTCTACTAGCTGACCAATCAATGGTAGCGGATAGGCATTTTTAACCGTGTGTTCGTTTAAATAACGATAGTCCATAACCATACGCTTTTTACCATCCTTTTTAGGTATAAAGAATACTGGTGCCCTCTGAGGACTCTTGAAAGGTTTGATGTACCCTTTCCTGAGTTGCTCATCTATGAAGGTTGAAACCTCCTCTCTTTCTGTAGCAGAGAGGGGAATCATGTGTCCCTTTTTCGGCTTAAAAGTATCTTTTAACTCTATAGCATGGTCCCAAGGCTTAGCCTCCGGGAAGCGCTCTGATTTATGTTTTGAAAAGACTTTCCAGAAGTCATGATACTCGGGAGGTACCAGCCTCTTTATTTCCTCTTCAGGTTTAACCTCATCATCATCGTCGTCTACTTTATCCAGAGATCTGAGTGTGTTATAAATGTGACCAGCGTTTATCTTCTCTTCAGATTCAGATTGACGTATGTGAATGGGTTTACCTAATTCGGAACACTCCTGAGGACAACCTGACAGTGTTACTGCCCCCGTTTTCCAGTCTATCTCAGGGTTGTGTTTAAATAGCCAGGTCCAGCCTAATATTAAGTTAATCTTTCCTAGTTGAGTAGCTTCTGCGGTGATGCGTTCTCGGTGTCCTTGGTACTCGACCACAAAGGAACACTTGTGTGTTATGCATCCACCAGCATTAAGTGTACCATCAACATTGTATACAGGAATAGATGCTTCTAATTTTTGGAGCGGGAGACCAGCTTTCTCCGCCCAGACCTGATCTATAAATATTCTGTTTGCGCCTGAATCAAGCAGTGCGCTGGTTGGGTGTATAGTCCCTTGGGCAAGGTCTTCAACCGCAACATCTAAACAGATCTCTTTTTGAAATACATATGTGCGCATCAACACACGCCTTGGGGTTTCTGTTGGAAGTGGCTCGAGAGAAATACCATTGTTGAAAGATACATGTTTTTGTACTTTGTTTTTTTCTACATTCTTTTGTGTTTTGTTTCCAGAATCAAGCACCCTAGTTTCTATCTCGCCGGGGCCACACTCATTTTGAGACGCTGGTGCAGCGGTAACATTGGTATCATAATTTACACTATCACATTCGTCTAAGTCATTTGTTATACAACCCTCGAGGGGTGAAAAGTGATTATAAAATGAAAAATTGGGAGCCACCTTGTTGTGGTTTACTTCATTGTTTCGTGGAGCAGAGGGACCCAAGTCCCCTAAGCTCCGAACTCTTTTCCCTGAGCCTTCATCTCAGCCGCCTGCTGATCATAGAAGAAGGCCCGAATTTCGTCATACGAACGACCGGTCAATGAATTGAGCCGATCGTCTGGTTTTTCTGTTTCAAGTTGGCGCGCCTGGCGCCCTTGATTGTTTTTGTTTTGAGCGGCCTGCGCTCCGGTTCTACAGTCTCGGGACATGTGTCCCTCCTTGCTACAGCTGTAGCAAGAGCCCTGGAATCTGCGCCTTTGTCCTTCTTGGACCGCGCCAATCTCCATGGGTGCTCCTCGCCCTGGCTGTAGCCCATAAGGCTTGAACCCGTTTGTGTTTTGTGGTTTTTGGTTTGATAACCCAGGGCGCCTCTGGGGTTGGTTGTTTGTGTTGGTGGACCTGCCACCGAATTGTATCTGATAGAGCTCCTGAGCTCTACCGATATCCCGAACGGCCTCTGCTGCGTTTGCCAGCTCGTCCTCTCGTCGCCCTTGCAAGTAGAGCTGTTGTGCAATTGCTGGAGCTATGTTGCGCTCCAACAACTCTACCGAATGTTCGTTCCCGAGCCCTCCTTGGATAGAGAGCGCCAGGAACCGGGTAACGAAATCATCCGTCCTCATGTTTCCTTGTGTGAAGGAACGGATTTGCTGGCGCGCCCAGTCGCGTTCTGCTTGTGGCTTAAAATGTTTTTCGATCTCTGCCTTGAGATCGTCCCATGCTGGCCAGTTGCCCGACTGGTAGCACTCTTGGAGTCTAACTTGGGCGTATCGACCCGCCACAGGTCCCTTGAGTCTCGACAGTACTGCCGTCGACAACTCGAAATCGTCTTCGAAGGCCTTGTAGTTGGCCTTCACCCATATCTGTAGCTTGATCCACCACTCGGCGAATCTTGCTCTGTCTCCGTCGAAACTGCCGGGGTCAGCGACAATCTCGACCTTTTTGTTGAATCTCCGTTCAACTGGCGCTGCTGGATTGGTTTGCACCTCTGCCAGCTGAACCGTGAGATCCGCGATCTGTTGCCGCATCCTGTGAAGGAGCGCATTCAGATCATCTTGCAACGTCATGTCGACTTGTTTCGTGTGTAAAGTAAAAAAAAGATAACTAGGGGTCCCCGCTTGCTATCTGCGGATCAACCTCTTCCTAGCTGGATATCGGATCTCAATCTCCGACTACCCACATGTATAGTAATAAAAGTATATAAAAAGTAAATGTAATAAACCCTGGTCCGAATGGTTGTCAGGGGGTGGTCCGCTTGTTAAGCTGTCAACCCTTCTCCAACTGGCGGAGGCAAGTGCCCGGCCCGGTCAGAGGTATCTGAAGAAGAAGTTATGTATCTAATACCTAAACACCAATGGTTCCACACCACTGATGCTGCTAATTACTCCCCTTGACACTGGGGGCCGTGTAATGTTTCGATAAATTCCTATTTCCCTTGAGTATGGCACTAGCCTATCTCTGCGGGAACCGCCTTTAGGTTTTACGGTCTGGCACTAGGCCCAACAACTCGTGTATAACCAAAAAGGTTTTCGGACACCACCTCTTAACGCTGAGGGCCGCGTATACAGAAATCCACTTAAGCCTGTGGTCCGGCTTTGCACTATGTGCAGGAGAGTGATAGAGCGAGTCTTAGTGTAACAATACCCAGAAGTTTGTATACTCTGGTGCACACGCCGAACTCTTAGAAGGATAAAGGGGGTGACTGGGTTTGTATACCGCAGTCCCTGAGGCTAGCAAGCTCAGTGGGAGGACCGAGTTAGTTGTGGGTAAACAACAGGAAGACTCGCTGAGGAGTTCCCTGGATCTATTGGGGTATATATACTACTACAGGGTTATTTGTACATGTGTACTATACAGTTGATAGAGGCAGTGGCTGATGTTGTCATGGGGCCATGCCCGTGTGACCAGCTCCACTGCGTGAGAGAGTTTGTAACTAAAATGGAAAAAGGTTAAAGAGGAGAATGAAAATTAAAGGTCCAAAAATGTGTGATCGTAACACTCACTCGGTCCTCCCACTGAGCTTGCTAGCCTCAGGGACTGCGGTATACAAACCCAGTCAACCATTATCCTTCACTTAGAGTTCGGCGTGTGCACCAGAGTATACAAACTTTGGGTATTGTTACAATGACTCTCCGTGCCGATATTCTCGGCAATTGGCGCTGAGGTATTGGAACAGGGTTGGGGGATTCTTGTTTTATGGAAGGTGTGGGTGATCGTGGGGAAGCGGATTTGATTGATTCAATTGCGGGTGCGTTAAACTCGCAACACCACAAAAAGGTATGTGTGTAATTTCGTTCTGTTTCTAGCCAAAGTGCTAGATCGTCTCTGTGCATATACAGGTATTCCCCAATGACAAGTTGGATCGATACAACTCTGTATAAGCTCACAGGTTCTGTCTTTCTCTTTGTGATAACTGGGCCCTCTTCTGTCCCAGACTATTGTGTACGTAACTAAGTAATGTGTGTCTAAGAAGGTAGGTAAAAGGTATTTGTAATAAATTGGGGTCCGAACGGTTGTCCCAATGTAACCCGCTTGTTAAGCTGTCAGTTCCTCTCCAACTGGCGGACACAAATGTGCGGCCTGGTTAGAGGTATGCGAAATGAAACTATGTAAAACCGAGAAAACTCCAATGGTTCAATGCCAAGGAAGTTATGTATGTATTTTTTTACTAGAGGGGGATGGTGTGGAAAGAAGCGGTGGAAGAGGTGGGTGAGATGTTGGCAGGGAAGAAGGATAAAATGGTGTTTGGGCGGGGTGGTAGGTGTGTGAGAGGGAGAATAGTAGTTTGTTGACGGTGATAGGTGAAGTGTAGGACGATGAATAGGGTGATGATGATGAGGGTTAGGGAAATGATGATAATAGTTGCTGT
>NW_006763300.1:1654355-1661490 GCF_000218685.1 Serpula lacrymans var. lacrymans S7.9
TAGAGGTTTTGGTTTGTGTGGAGTCTGGGTTTAGGGTTTGAAATTGGGATCATGACAGATAGTATATGATGGCAGATTGACGTCATGAAGATGGACCTGTTGCCCTATTTGGACCAGCTGCCGGGGCTTTGCTGATATCAACAGTGGCACGTGGTAGTTGACGGATCAGGGATGGAAGCGGATAGGAAGTGGTGACATCAGAAATGGTGGGGGAGCAAAGAATATGAGGAGGAGGAGGGTGGAGGTGACAAGGAGGTGAACTAAAATAGGGATCCAGAAATGACTGTCAGGTGAGAATAAAAACGAGAGGAAGGGGCCCATGGTGGGGCTAGGCAAAGGAAGGGGAGTAAGGGAAACGACAAAAGCGAGGGCGCAATGCAATGTGTAGCCAGTGGCGATGCGAAAATTTGCCAAAATGCCAAAACGCGGAAAGTACCAAATGGAAAAGCAAAGGTGAGTGTGACTGGATTGCCTAATAGAGGTGGTGCTGATCAGCCACAAGTTTGAAAAAGGCAATATTACTTACTATTCCACGTGGCACTGTGCCTGTGTGGCGCAAAGGCGAGTCTTTTTGAATATTTGCTTCGTTATTGACACCTGTCCATGCTACCAATCAACTTTGGTGCATGACAGTGCAAAGTACCGAATGGAAAGCAAAGGTAAGCGCAACTTGATTGCCTAATAGAGGTGGTGCTGATCAGCTACAAGTTCGAAAAAGGCAATATTAATTACTATTCCACATGGCACTATGCCTGTGTGGCGCAAAGGCGAGTCTTTTGAATATGCACTTCATTATTGACACCTGTCCATGCTCCCAATCAACTTTGGTTCATGACATCCACGGACAACTTGAAATTGCAACTGTCCCCAGTTGCTTTCATAAAGGTAGGGTCATAGGGAATGAAACATGGCAACACATTAAGGGGTCATGTGGTCATAAAATTTATTCTGGTAAGTCATTAATCATCATCTTCATCATCTGAGTTGTTATGCTCATAGTCAGGTTCATCTTCAGGCTCATCTAGGTTGTCATCATGGTCATCCAGTTCATCCAGGAGGGGCATAGACTGTTGGTTGAAATAGGAAAGCAGTCGAAATGCTGCAATTGCTCTTTGTGATACTGATCCATCCATTTCTTTCAGAACATACAATCCTCCTTTAGTACATCGCACAATTTCATAAGGGCCATTGTAACGAGGCTTTGCTTTACGATCCAGCTCTTTCTCAAGGCAACTGTGTGGATTTTTGTGCAAATCCAGCGTCATATTTTATTGAAATCACTGTCATTCCTAGCCTGAACCTTTACTCAGTTACAAAAACCATATAGAATACACATCACTCAGCATGACAATTTTGCTACATCATGATACAAATAGAATACACCTAATCCATGAATTTGGAATTTTTCATGTCTTGGAGCATAAAAATGTCGTGATCCTTCAAGATCTTTTTCCCGTCGCGAGCTTCCAGTGGCCTGGATATGTCTATGTGATTGACACCAGCTGGGTAGCGTGCCTCCTCAATGCTTCCTGCCCAGTCAAAGTCGACGATCATGAACTGTGTTTTGTTGGTCTTGGACACCATGATATTCGTGTCGCGAATATCGCCATGGACGTAACCAGCTTCGTGAAGACTTTCCAGTTTTGTGGATATATCGGTGAAGACAGAAAGGGGGAGCCGTCCCGTGCGGGCACTCAGCATCTCAAAGTCGGCAGGGAGCATGTCCATGACCACCATGAACCAGCCACCGGCGATCTTTTCGAACCCTCGCAAGGCTGGGGCACATCCCAAAGATGCAAAGTGTTTATGGGCATCACACGAATAAGTTCGAACGAATTTGATACAGATATGATCGCCTTCGTCCTCAGTTCCGGAAAAGACGAGCTTGTCAGAGTCCAGTTCTATCACGTACCGGAAATGTTTCAGTGTATTGCTGTGAAGCGATCTGTAACTCGTTGGGTACGCGAACATATGAGGGGGGACTGGTGCGGAAGTAAGAAGAGGGGTTTCTGTCAGGTTTTCGTAATACTCATTCAGCCTTTCGGCAGCTTTGCGAAAAGCGGCCATGTGACGTGTCACAGTAAGTCGATTGTGGATATCGGTGGAATGAAAGTGAAACGCAATAGGTGTTGACAAGATCTGTACCGTCGGACGCAAATTCCATGCGGCACCGGCAAACACTATATGTGGCCCTGCAGAAAGAACCAATTAGCTCCCCATAGAACCAGTACAGTATGCAGGGACCAACCGAAAATGGCGAGAAGGAGGCAGGGCAAAGGGGATCTGCTGAATTTGACAGCCTTATCTCTCGTCCCCTCCAGGTAGTATCCTATGGCTTGGAAATACGGCTCGGCTGATGCATTCCCGGTTTCGTTCTTGTATTCGGCGATCACATAACGATGTCCTTGGGATTGCATGTCTGCATCCGTAATATATGCAGTAGTTTTCGTTTTGGTGATGGTGAAGTGGAAGCGGTACTTTTGAAATACCTTGTCAACAGCTTCAAGCCGTCCATTCTCGTTTTCATACAAGGCCGACATGGCTATCGCGAGGTGCTCGACGAAACTGTTGTCGTCAGCTGTTACATCAATAGTCTGACAGTCATCAAGAAACTGGCCAAAGACAGGATGTAAGAGGGTTACGGGGATAGTTTCCTCATATTCGCGAGGACGACCACAGGGTATAGATTTAAGGTGTTGTGAATTATTCTGTCGTCTCCGAAATTCAGACGGGGTGCCAGTGGCTGAAGGCTTCTCCCTTGGAGTGGATATTAGGAATTTATTGCGTGCAGTCGCGATCGGATCGCCATTTCCTACGTGACGATATGCCGATAGAGGATGTCCCGTTATCTCTGTGAGCTTGGGTGAGTACGAGCCAATACCGTCATGCTTTTTGCTTACTTTCATCGAGTAGCTCGACGACAACACGTGGCATCTGAAGAAAAGGGACGTCATCGAAGACCTCCTTCAGAATCACAGTCCCTTGCAGCATTTGACCCGATCCTGTAGCACCAAGAATCTCGTGGAGCTCGTCATCGTTGTTTGCTGTAACCTTGTAAACTCTGAAGTCAGCAAAGGGTATAATACCACTGTATGCCGCCTTGATCGAAGTGTTGAGATCGCGAATACCGGCCTTCGCTGGTATTGTGACTTGAAAGCAACCCGCAAGATCTGCCCCTCGAATCCAACATTCAACGGAAAGCACGTCTGGTAATGTGAAGAGAATGATCATCATCGTTGAGGTTGAGTTGGAATTGCAAGTGCCACATACCAATGATAAGGTGAAGTTGGTTTCTGGCAGGCGGTTGCGTAAAAACATCTGACAACTGCTGCCCCGCCTCCAGAGGATTTTCCAGACTGGGACTGGTGAGATTGCTGAGCACACCTTCAAGTGAATCACCTCCTTCATATGGAAAGGAAACTTTGTAGAGATCGAGATGCCTTGCTTGCACATTACGGAACTGGACGGAGTCCTTGTTCTTGATGATTTCTTTGAGGTCGTAGACAGTCTCTGAACTTGAGACCTTGACATAAAAGACGACACTGGATCTGTCACCGCGCACCCAGCAGCAAAGAGTCAAGTCTGGGACCACAACAGGGAGGCCGTCAGAAGGGTAATAGGATACAGTGATAAATGCGTACAAGAACTGGGTGCACGGACGATGATGAACCACACCCCTTCCTTAGACTTGGGGAAAAGGGTTGATAATTTGGATCGTGTGGTGAGCTTCCTTTCCTTTGAATGATCCCACCGACTAAGTTTGCCTTCCAGTTGCTCATCGTCAGGAAGGCAAATGGAGTAGAGATCGAGATACTTTGCTTGGACCTGTAAGGAGTTCTCGTCCTTGATGACTTTTTTGAGGTCGTAGACAGTCTCTGAACTTGAGATGTCGACAGTCGAGATCCTTTCAACATCTTCACCGTAGACCCAACAGTTGAGCTTTTCCATGTTGTGGCACTTGGCTGGTCTGAATGAAAAGATGAAAGACGGTGCGCGTGTGTGTGGCAACTCCGCCATACCTTGGTGGTGATCATGGATCACGTGCTACGCCTGGCTTGGGGGGGCAACTCCGCCATAGCAAGGAAAGTCAAAAATTGGTCGACCGATTGACCGATTGACCGTTCTGACCGTTGGTCACGTGACCCGACCGATTGCTTTTACCCTAGGTTTCAAGAATTTATGGGCTCGAGTCAGCAGTAGAAGTATAGTAGTTTAATTACTACTCCCTAGTATTTTACCATGTCATGGTATCTCATTATGATAATGATTTAATGGCCCAGATACATAGCAGGCTGGATATCTTGTTACCTCACTAATTAGAGTGTGAGCTGGACATTTACTGGTACTATAGTAGTACATGGTCTTACTGACTTGCCTTGAGCCTGACTTATAATGCATAATATAAAATAATGCTTAATATTCATATTCTCACGTCACCGACGCGAGAAAAAATCATGAGGCTTTTCGAGCAGAACAGCTGTCTCGAGATAACATGCAAGCTTAGTCGCGCGCATGCGCGCGAGAAATTTACTACCACAGTAGCAAGCCACAGTCAAAAATCAAAGTTAGCAACGAGTATTGAATACACATATTGAGCAACACTTTTAGCCTTGATATTATTTACATATGAGTTTGATTAATCTATAAAAGACTAGCTAGCAAGAAAAAACTGAAAGAAAGCTAGAATTGATGTACTATGCCCCAGTATAGTGGCTGAAAATTCGGTGGACTTTCCTGGCACCTGGCGTGGCCGGAGGCCACGCCGGACCTTCCTTGCTATGACCAATTTTTCCTTGGGGGGTTTGGCTATCCCTGGGTTGGAGTTGAAGGTGTTCTGTAGTGTTTCGGAAAGACGCATGAAACTTCATGTTGTCCAAGCAGATTTACCTCCTTCTGTGGGTGCTTTTTGTACACCTGGCGGGGATTTATCTCTTTACAAAAGGCTTTCTCCTCAATCGTCTTTCACTTTCAGACTCAAGCATCTGCTCGCATGACACCCTTGCACTGCGAGCATTCGCCGAAATCACTCGGTGCAACATACCAAAACCAAAAGCACAGCGCTGAATGAAAGCCTACTATGGCTATCTCCGGACCATCAACTCCATTGTTTGTTGCCACCCAGGGTGCCCAGCCACTGGAGTGTCGTGATGTCTGTCTATTGCCTTGATCCTTGCGGACTCAGGCACATAGATTTTGTTTTTAAAATGAAAGAGCCCGTCTTTCCATAAATAATTTTCATTTCCATCAAGGCGCACCTTTTCTTCTGAGGAAATGTCTTTCTTGAAGACTTCCAGAAGATTGGAATCCTGCCCGATTCTAACATTGGCAACCCTTGATTGGTCTATCAGGGTGACACCTTTGTTATCATCCTCAATGCCGTTGGCATAATTCTCTCTTCTGGATAAAGTGTCCGCTTTCCCCATAGAGCTTCTAGGCTTATGAATTAATTTGTAATTAAACCTAGACAAGTACACCGCATAGCGGGCCTGTCTCTGGTTCAAGTCTCGGGCTGTCATAAAGTACTCTAGATTCTTATGATCGGTCCAAATTTCAAATTGGTGCCTAGCACCTTCTAAGTAGTGTGGCCAGTGCTATAGAGCTCTAATGATGGCCAGCATCTCCTTATCGTATATTTGATAGTTGCACTCCGTAGGCGACAAACTATGTGATAAATAGGCACAAGGCCTCCAAAGGTCATCAGGGCATTTAATTGACAGAACAGCCCCAGTAGCAAAATCAGAAGAGTTGGTTTCTAGCCAGAACTCTTTGTCTAATTCTGGAAATGCTAAAATGGGCGCTGTTGTAAACACCTGTTTAGGCTTATCAAAAGCTTCTTGTTCTTTGGCGCCCCAATGCCAAACAATGTTCTTTTTAGTGAGATCATTCAACGGTCTCGTTATCTTTGCAACATTTTTGACAAATCTTCGGTAAAAGTTGCCTAAGCCAAGGAAGGCCCTAACTCCTTTGACGCGAGTGGGTTCAGGCCAGTCCAAAATAGCTTGAACTTTCACTTTCTCAGGATCCATCCTGATTCTGTTCTGGCCTATTATCATATCGAGGAAGTCTACTTCCTTCACTTTAAAATTATATTTTTTGGGTTTGACAAATAGGTCCCGATCCTGTAAGCGTTGAAGGACTTCTTGCATGATCCTATCATGCTCAGCCTCATTGTCTAACTTTGTAAATATTAATAAATCGACAATGTAAATGACGACACAGTTCTCCATATCCACAAAGATCTCATTCATCATGTTCTGAAAGGTCGCCAGTGAATTGGTCAACCCAAAGAACATAATGAGGGGCTCAAAAGATCCTCGGTGGCACGTGAACGCAGCCTTCCAAGCATCTTCCTCTTTGATGCGTACATTATTGTATCCCCATCTGAGATCCATCTTTGTTAAGATCTTGGCACCAGCCAATTTGTCTACTAGCTGACTGATCAAAGGCAGCGGATACACATTTTTAACCGTGTGCTCATTCACGTAACAATAGTCCATAATCATTGGCTCCTTACCATCCTTTTTAGGAATGAAGAACACTGGGGACATCATAGGGCTTTTGGAAGGTCTGATGTAACCCTTCCTAAGCTGCTCATCTATGAAACTTGATACCTCATCTCTTTCTGGAGCAGGGAGTGGTATCATATGTCCTTTTCTCGGTTTGAAGGTGTCCTTCAAATCTATAGCATGGTCCCAAGGCTTAGCCTCTGGGAAGCGCTCTGATTTATGTTTTGAAAAGACTTTCCAGAAGTCATGGTACTCGGGAGGTACCAGCCTCTTAATCTCTTCTTCGGGTTTTACCTCATCATTGTCATCGTTGATCTTTTCTAAAGGTCTGAGCTCGTAAACGTGACTAGCGTTTAACTTTTCAAGACGCTTATTGTGATGGACGTGATTTGGTTTACCCAAGTTTACACATTCCTGAGGGCAACGTGACAATGTGACAACCCCTGTCTGCCAGTCACTCTCAGGATTGTGTTTAAATAGCCAGGTCCAGCCCAAGATTAAATTAATCTTCCCTAGTTGGGTAGCTTTGGCGGTGACTTGTTCTCTGTGTCCTTGGTACTAGACAACAAAAGAACATTTGTGTGTGATACAGCCGTCCACGTTAAGTGTACCGTGTCGATGATAAGAAC
>NW_006763300.1:1661931-1841470 GCF_000218685.1 Serpula lacrymans var. lacrymans S7.9
GGTGAATTGTTGCTCATTCTCTTGCTTGTGGGAATTCCCAACGGCATGCTGCCTGTATCTGTTAATGTATTCCGACACATTCGGGGATCATGGAAAGTCAAACCCAGAAATCGATTGGCCTTGGTTCTGTCGCCGAGGGATCGAGGAATATAGGACGATGGGTGGCTATGAGCACTAACTGCTAATTGTAGCACAAGGTAGGTTTGAGAATGACAATGTGATGAGGTGACAAAGTTCCCAGTGATAGCAGGCTCCCGACGCACAGACTGTAGTGCTCAGAAAGATTCTAATCAAAAGGGATGATAATCACTTTCAAAAAAAAAAGTGACAAGTGATGATGACAGCAGTTAACAGTGGTAGCAGTGGGAAGTATTGTGACCACACTGGATCACAAGTAGCAGAGTAGTGAACTTGAGATTTAGAGAAAAAGTCTGGATTTGAGTTCTTGTTTTTTTACAAGGTAAAATACAGGGGTTTATATAGTAAAAGAAAAGTAGGCTATGCACAGTATAGCTGTGCAAAAAGAATGAACAAGAACATGAAGGAAGGAATGTATGCTGATAAATCCTGTGTAGGTAGTACAGGATAAGATTGTCGAGAAAAGGAAAAGAAAGGGATAGAACAATGAATGCTGTGAGCCATGTCACAGGTTTGTACAGCCATAAAGTAAAGTCCAATAGCAAAAAGAGAGCAGGAAAATCATGATGTCATGGGAAGATGCAGTAAAAAAAGGGCAAGGCAAAACACTATCAGTATCAACACAGTTCCTTTATTGTCAGTCAGGCATTCTAAAAAAATATGTGTCCATAAAATGATTCAAAAATCAAAAATAATCGCACTGTAAATAAATGTTCTGCTGAAAAAAAAGAAACTGGAGCCACCGGTCCACCACCTAGTCCAAATCCGACAGTTCCATGGCCTTACCAATGGACTGGTTGTGTTGGACCACCTGGTCAAATGAGGGAGGGAGAGGAGTAGTCCCAATTTGGAAGAAGTGAGTCCCAGGCAGCATGTGGTAGATGTAGCTGTAGCAAAGACAATGGATGAAAGATAAGTGTACCCAAGTGAATGGGACAGCAATGAACATGGGCAACGCAAGGGGATAAACCTTCTCCAGCTCAAAAACTACCCACCCACGCTCCAACCAGGCAAGACGAGCGGCCAATGTTTTGATAGTATATGATGGCAGATTGACGTCATGAAGATGGACCTGTTGCCCTATTTGGACTGGCTGCCAGGGCTTTGCTGATATCAGCAGTGGCACGTGGTAGTTGACGGATTGGCAATGGAAGCGGATAGGAAGTGGTGACATCAGAAATGGTGGGGAAGCAAAGAAGATGAGGAGGAGGAGGAGGGTGGAGGTGACAAGGAGGTGAACTAAAATAGGGATTCAGAAACAACCGTCAGGTGAGAATAAAAACGAGAGTAAGGGACCCATGGTGGGGCTAGGCAAAGGAAGGGAAGTGAAGGAAACGACAAAAGTGAGGGCGCAATGCAATATGTAGCCAGTGGCGATACAAAAAATTTGCCGAAATGCCAAAACGCAGAAAGTACCAAATGGAAAAGCAAAGGTGAGTGTGACTGGATTGCCTAATAGAGGTGGTGCTGATCAGCCACAAGTTTGAAAAAGGCAATATTAATTACTATTCCACGTGGCACTGTGCCTGTGTGGCACAAAGGCGAGTCTTTTTGAATATTCGCTTCGTTATTGACACCTGTCCATGCTACCAATCAACTTTGGTGCATGACACCGTCTTTCTTCTCTTCCATTGTCTCGGCCTTCTTCTCCGAAGCACCCTCTCCTCGGTACCGACCATTGGGTCCCCGGTTTCCGGAACCGGAGCTGCCGCTGGCCATACCCTTCATCATCCGCTCATTTTCTGCTTGATCTCGCCATAATTGATCATTGGTGATGATCCTTGTTTTCCACTCAGTATATGTTTTCAGAATGTTTCCTGAGTAGATGATTTGTTTTATCAACAGGGCGTTGATATTGTTTCTGATTAACGTGTTCAGGAATTGTTCATTCCCTTTCATGTTGTATCCTGCGCGTCGTTGTAAGGACCACTTTATTATTTTCTTATCTTCGCTATGTCTTGGTTCTTGAACACTTTTCCAATTACACCTCTGGCTCTAGGGCTAGAGGTATCATTTGCCATTTTTACTTCTCATAGCCCTCACAGGCTTTCTTAACCATCACTACCATTTTATATCACAGATCAGAGACTGGATATTGCTCCCAGCCAGCCAGCACACTGAGTAGGGACTGGTAGTAGGCATCTCGCCAACCAGCTCCAAGCCCCAGTAAAGCCTGGATATACTAATAAACACTTTGTTCAGGATTGTACCTCATCATGAGGATACGGTTCCTGAACACGCGTAACAAACCTCTATTATTAGTACAAATCTCTCACCGCTGATTAATCAAGATAAAAGTTGTACAATAGTTGTTCTCTCTTTTTCTTATTGGCCAATTGATTCCTCAGACCACTTTTCATATATTCTCCTTTCAGTCTGAGGAATGAACAGTTCATTATATAAAGCCTTACCTATTCATGTATGACTCCTTAGTTTTCTATTACTGAATTTACCCGCTTTACTCCTCAACGAAAACCTTTGAAGCTTACCTCTCGAAGTCCTCTACTCGCTATATTTACTAGCATCTGTCGACCTCAAGCTCATTGAACCCCTTACTCCCTGCAAGTGCAGAAGGAGACAGGTTTTGTTTTTGTTATAGTTTATTGTTGCCTCACAAGAAGGGCCTGGTCCGTTTTCACATATAGTAGACAGCTTCTCTGCAGTTCTCTTTCTAGGGATAACCTTGGAGGGCCCGCATTCATATTTGTCCATGCAGGCTGGTTCTCCTAAGTCGTCAGAGAAACCTCGGGCAGGTGAGCTGGGTGGTGGTGTGAGAGCTGAACCAACTAGCCTAGGGGTATTCCTGGACTCGCCAGCGGGATATATGGTGTTGAACTGGAGGTAAGCGACCTAGATTTTGATGATGGTGTAGCTTTGAGCTCTCCAGCAGGCTGTGCAGGATTGGCAACCGTGGCTATGTCAGAGTTGGCTGTCCTTCGGGCAGCCCTTTGGGTCATGAATTGAGCAATGTCATTGTCACTTTCTGACTGGTTGTCGTTGATTCCAGTGTTTGAGTAGCTGAAAACATTCCTAGGTAGAACTCAATAGGATATCAATAAATCAGGTAAAACAGGATAAAGTGTTACAGATCAAAGAATGTCAATACATCCTTAGCCCATGGATCAGTCGGGTCCTCTAACAATGTATTAATTCGGTCGTAGAAGTCCTTGTAGTTGAAATGCTCGTCCATGCCATCAGAAGGCCATGATTCTTGACTTATTAATGCATGCTAACCCTGTGGTAGTGATTTGTTAGTATATAGCATGCAGCGTTGATAATTTACTTGTATGATTGCATAAGAGATTGTCTTGGGTGTCGCACATGACAAGCCATGTATTTTTGCATTATGGGCTCGTGTGCTTCTACTTGTCTTGGAGGTTTGATCCTTGAGTGCCGTCCCAGGCCCTGTAAAGATATGCCTATAAACCTATACAAAAATGGTAGTCAGAATGCGGGAAAATCAATATAAACACTATACTTACTCGCGGAACATAATAGCCTTTAAGCAACCCTTCATGAATAGCATTTGGGTTGTACTGTTCAGCGGGTTCAAACCCTATATACATGAATGCAGGGAGCTTGCTGGCTGTAACTCTGATGCGTCCATCAAGCAGTTTGATGAGTGTTCTAAAAAATACCATGAAAAATAGAGCCAAATCAAGCATGAAATACTTACTCATCTTGGTTGCCATAATATTCCTTTGCATGCTTTGCAGGACAAAGCAACAACACAAGCTGTGGGTGGGCAAATCCGAGCCCACTATGATCTTTTTTGCTTCCAGTCAGAATTGGTGGGTTGAGACTCATAGTGGATGGGTCTGGTGGCACATATTTTGGTATATCTTTTCTGAGGCGGCTGCTGTCATCTGCACGTGTACTCCTCATGATTGTATGCATCTATGAAATTGTGTTAATGCAGGTGCATACAAGGTTGGCAAGGAATCACTCATCTTTTTAAGAATAAAATCAAGTTTATTCTTGTTTTTCCTATGCAGCATTTTTTTGAACTCTGGCACGAAGTCAACAATCTTGTCGAAGTTTGAAACAGCATGTTGTTTGTCATCCTCGGACCTAAGTGTATGGATGTATGCGTAACCATGAGATGAAAAAATGAAAAAGCTCACATATTGCCAAGCACACTCTGCCAAATCGCAGCTTGATCCTGTACATGCTTGTTCTGTGGCTGTTTTGAGCCCGCTGTGTCTTTTAACCTAAGTATATGCATATATATCAGACCAAATATGCAAGCAACACACAGAAACTCTATACTAACCTTTGCTGATCCTCTTTGTCTATGCTCTTGAGGATCATGGCAATACAAAAGTCTGATGTGATGTTGCAGTATAGGTCAATACCTCGAGGAATCCATCGAGCCGCATTCCAAAATGGGTCTAATGACTTGTCATCACTTGGATCATATGGCTCCTCTCTGTATGGTGGTAATTGCAAGTCAGTCTTATACTACTTTGGGGTATATCAACTCACTTGATCTTTTTTTTCTCTTTCGGCTTTCTTTGCTTCCCATCCTGGAATGTTTTGGATGTTCCTTTTTTGGAAGACTTGTGCTTTACATCAATGAAATCTGGATTTTATGGTAAGGTTTTATAAGGCCATACACTGAACATATTTTTGGTGTAATGCCTTGTCATATCATTGTAATGTGATTATCAAGTCTTATAATTTTCTCACCAGAGATTAAAATGTGTAAAATGGAAACACAAGAAATCCACAATTCCCTGATGTAGGTCTAAGGCAGAGTCATCTTCTGTATCACTGGGGCTACTATTCATTGCTGTGTGGATATGTTTCAGTATTGCAACACGATAAGATAGCAAAACAGAGATATGAAAACGATTGTGGTGTCTTTTGGGTTTGCAACTGCGGGGATTAACCACAATATCAGCAATTTACCGGCAACTTGGTAGACAGTACAACTGCCAGTGACAGTTATGGCCTAGGATCAGAGCTATTGTCTGATATATTTTTTTTTTCAAACCATGCCTTCATTTTGCTTTGGCTGTGGCAAGTCATTCAAAACCAACAAACTGTTAAACTTACACACAGGACAATGTGCCGAGTCTCAATATGTCCTGGGTGATATTTTAGATCACAATACCAAGCGCTCACGGGATGAAGATGAAGAGAGGGAAATGCTAAGAAAAGAAAGGAAGAGGTTGAAGTGAGCTGAAGAATTTGAAGAGATCATTTCAGATAGTCTAGTACTCAATCACCATGCTGTCCAAGAGGTATGTTATTAATTGTGTTTTCTTGTGTTGCTACCTTTCTCACTAATTGTATGTTATCTAGCAAAGTGATATTCAAGTTCAAGGGCAGCCTGATAGCTCACAACCTGAAGAATATTTGCAGCTCCAGACTATACACACAACTCGTTCAGGCAGACCAGTTCGCTTACCAAGACGATATGTTGATTTTTTACCACCAACCGTCACTTGAAGAAGACAAGACACTCAAACCAACAATATGCACCCCTCTCCTCACACATCTGAACACCAAATTCCACATTCCCAAAGTCCCCAATGTCTTAGATCTAGCGAGGACGTGGATGAAATTCCCTCAGAGAATATTGAGACAAAACCAGATTCATTGGGTCTGTATTGTATATACTTGGGTTAGCCATCTTCAACCCCCGAAAGTGGCATGTCACTGGACGCTATATGTGATGCTCCGAACCTCAAAGCAGACATGACGGAACAAGCTGTGCTGCCTCAGCAAAGGGTCTTTGGTCTGTCGCCATCAGAAGTTCCACCAGAGCACCTTTTCTCACCATTCACAAATCCTAGCTGTGGCATTCTCATGGCATGGCAATACACAGGGACATCAACAAAATCAGCAGCGGAGCTTACACGGCTAGCAGCCTGTCTTCGTGATCCTCTATTTGATCCTAGTGACCTTGATGGTTTCAACCCCACACGTGAACATAAACTCCTTGACAAATATCTGCAGGACCGAGAAAATCCCTTTTGTGAAGAAAATGGCTGGCAAAAATCAGTGGTCAAAATTCGCTTCCCAAAAGAAAAGAAAAAATGGGCTCAAGAAGATGATGCGCCAGAACTTGAAATACCAGGTGTTCATCACCGCTCACTTGTTGACATAATCTCAGGTGTTTTTGAGGACGAGGTTTTCAAAACTTACCACACAACACCCTTTCATCAATACTGGAAACCATCAGATGATTCAGATCACACCGTTAGACTCTATTCTGAAGCTTATTCATCAGATGCATATATTGATGCTTACAATGAAGTCAACAATCTACCACGAGAGCCTGGGGACGAACTTGAACACACAGTTGCCTCGCTCATGTTGTGGTCTGACTTCACACATCTTGCAAATTTTGGTAATGCAAGTATATGGCCGTTCTATATGTTACTTGGTAATCAGTCCAAGTACACTCGAGGCAAACCCACATCTATGGCATGCCACCATCTGGCTTATATCCCTACAGTATGTGAAATTTATGTTGTCTAGTTCTCGTACTGAAAAATTATGCCTTAGCTGCCGGATGACATTCAAGAAGTCTATGTCTCCCTTTTTGGTGAAGCTGCAACATCTGCAGTACTTACACACTGCAAACGAGAGTTAATGCATGCCATATGGGAGCTTCTGATGGACAAGAAGTTCATGCATGCTTATAGGCATGGTATTATTATCTGCTGTGGTGACAGAATCACACGGCAAGTTTTTCCTCGATTTTTTACATATCTGGCAGACTATCCAGAAAAGTAAGCTCTCTTTGTTTCTACCTATGCTTGACTAATATGGTCCTCAGGATACTACTTGCAAGCATCAAATTTCTAGGCAATTGCCCATGCCCACGTTGCTATGTCAGAAAATCAGAAGTTCACAAAATGGGTAAAAAAAAGGATATGACTTGCCGTCGCAAGTCAAGAGTAGATGACAACATGCGCCGCAACAAGGTCAATCTGGCACGGGAGCTTATCTTCCAGCATGGCATTCCCATAAATAGTGAAAGAATAGAATCAGTGCTGGGTGAACATTCTGTGGTTCCAACTCGAGTAAGTATTTTTTACTTTTACTCTCATGATAACTGAATGTTGTTTTTTAAGAATGCTTTCTCAGAGCGTCTCTATGAATTTGGGGTTAATTTTTTTGACCTCTTTGTAGTTGATCTCTTACATGAGTTTGAACTTGGGGTCTGGAAGGCCATTTTTACTCATTTAATGCGGATATTATATGCAAAAGGTGGTGATGCAATCCAGGAGCTCAACAAGCGGTATATATTTCCCATTGTTGTGATTTTTCTGACTAATTGTATGAAAAAGATACTGTTTAGTCCCAACATTTGGTAGAGGCACTATCCGACGTTTTCACAAGAATGCATCAGCTATGAAGAAGCTTGCAGCTAGAGATTTCGAAGATTTACTCCAGGTGGGGCCTCCATCAGGTGTTTGATGCTTGCATTAATTACTTTATATCAGTGTGCAATGCCGGTATTCCAAGGTCTACTGTCTGGGAGCCACAACACAATCATTCTCGACCTCATATTTGCCCTTGAAACTTGGCATGCATATGCAAAGCTTCGTCTGCATACTGATGACACTCTCAAGTTTTTTGACAATGCAACTATAACACTCAGCCAGGCTGTGCGCAAGTTCTTGAAAACCACTTGTGAGTTGTATGACACAACTGAACTCCCTCAAGAGAAGGCTGCACATGGGAGATGAACTGCTGCTCTTGCTTCCAAGATGGCCAATGCGGGAAGTCAAGGACTTGGCCAAGACAATCCAGCGAGAGCGAAGTACACTGGTCCCAAGCGAAAGAAACTCAACCTGACAACATACAAGTACCATGCTCTAGGTGACTACCCAGATACTATACAACGATTTGGAACAACAGATAGCTATTCAACACAGCTTATAAGTGTTATTTGCTGTGTTTTACAGAATAGAAACCATTATCAACAGGGTGAACTACAACATCGACGTGCCAGGTTATAGAAGATGAGGGAGCACAGGAGTGTTATGGCGAGGACGAGCTTGGAGACGAAGAAGTGTTGGACGTAGAGGGTTTTGCACCACTGTAGAGTACTCGTTCGCTGTGCCGAGGTATCTTTTCTGCCTTCCTGTATCTTTGTATCCAGCCTTTTCTCCACTTTTCTATCTCGGTTTAATACTGGCAATATAATTGATTACTATGAAAGAACAATAGATACATTACATGATATTTCACCCCCTACAGCTGTGAAGAGACGACCAGCCGGACACTATCCAGACACTCAATAGTGCTCGATGATCACTCCATCTCGATTGCAACATCAACGTGGCACTACCTTATTTGGTTGCATCAACGCTATATACGGCAGTACTTAACCGTCACGGCTCATCACATTTGGGTTCTTTTGCTGATGCTGTTGAAGCTAAGGCACTGCCAGTGATTTCTATCATCTTGTCTTTCTCCGTCTCTGTCAATGGCATTTTTTGCTACTGGCCGTTTCAGGTCTCCCCCTCAAAGGTCCTACACAGAATACTCTCCTAGAACCTCGAGCAATGATTATGCTACCAGTCAGAGCAACAAAGCTCCATTATTTGCTGGTCCACATGTAAAGCCCCGGTCGAACTTGAACGGCGCGGCATTCAATCATTCTTCTAGTTCTCCTTCACCGATAGACAGTAAACTTCACATCACAAAATTGCATCCTCGCAAACTCCTCCAACGCTCTAGCTCTTCGCCCGCCCCGTTGCCACCAACTGTCAGTCCGACCGCTGCTCGCGCGGTTGTGCCCCAATCTAATCCCCCTGAGTTAGAAGAAACTATCTCCACAACTATTAATTACAGTAAGTTCTCTCTCATGTTGATGGGAGAAAAACAACTAATCTCACTGTTGTAAAGAGGTCTGCAATGATATTATTGCTGCAATTCTAGGAAAAGCCAAACGAAAAGATAGGCAGGTAACATATCAACTCACGCTTCACTATAGGGAACATTGGTTCTGATATATTCAAATGTTATAGGAATTTACCTATGAGTCTGACTTAGATCGCAATTATATCATTGCAGAAATCAATAAAATTGATCATCCACCTACCCAGTACGGCTCATTTTTTCATTGTGAATATATCTCATACTCTTTATACCTAGTGTTACCTGCTTTTCAGACTTGAAGAAAATGATAATCACTGTCCCATCCGATGTCCACGAGGCACCTCTCAACTCTATATCTCATGCACTGTCTAGAGCCATCGATTCCATAGGCCATGACCCGTTTGACGTTCAAGTGTTCGTAACACCAAATACACAATTCAAAGGACCAACAATATCTGGGTATCCAGATCTACACGTTCGCATCGAAACCCCAATGACGCATAGCGCCCCTCGAACTGTATGGATCACTGAATGTGGCTTCACACAGTCTCGGAATGACATAATCCGGAAATTCGAGCGGTATATTCGTGACTGTCCTAGTCTTGTTGCTTTGACGTTAATCGACATACAAGAAGATCGTCCCTTCTCGAATCCACGTAATAATCAACCGATCGCTCATCAACTACGCTCCCAACCCGTGCTATCTTATGAACATTGGGCGCCTGATACCCCTAGAGAAGATTCGTTCCACCCCATTGTATATTTTGGCCATACCTTCATTTCGGTATCGGGTATCACAGTTTGCACCTGGATTCGTGGACCTGGTGGTAGGATCTCTCTCGAAGACTTCAGTAAAGAGCTCTATGCTGAAGGCGTAAATACCAATTGATCAGCATATTTTTACTAGCACTGACTATTCTTGTAGACCTTGCATCCCCGCATGCGGACCAAAGCAATCAATGCCATTCTTCAGAGTGCTCTCAAGTTAGTCAGAGATAGCATTGTTGATGTCATAGTGACGAATGATCTCGCTACCGAAGTATGTCAATTTCCACTGCAAACTAGTGGTACCGCTACTGATAAATACCTTGAAGGATAATGCTGAAAGTAATACTGGTGACAGTAGCAGTGAAGAAAGTAGCGTTGGTGACAGTAACAATGGTGAAAATACCAGCGATCGATCTGAGGGGAGCAGTGGAAGCACCGGTGAAGAAGTCGTCGAAAGTAACGAGGACGCAGAAGGTAGCGATGACTCGGAAAGTGGCGAAGAAGGTGGCGAAGGTAACGACCTGTCAGAAATTTGCAGCTGGACACCTCCATCCCGCGTCATTAGGTGGGAAATTGTCAAGTGTGCTGTCATCAGTGGGATATGGAACACTGCCTATAATCACTACCAAGACTGGCATGAGACTCTACATGATCGCTTTCCTCAGGACGACAATTTCAATGCTAGTAAGAAACCCAGACCTTCTGGACCAGATCCTGAGGGGTCGATGGTGAGTGATATGTTCTTCATAAATCATTCTTCTGAACTGTTACCCCCCTAGGCCTAGAGAAGTGAAAGATATAGGATGATGCAGCTATGCATCTGACATATGGCTCTTGTTGTCTGTGATTGTTTTGTATCCTTTTGACATTCCCTTTTCCTTTGCTAACAACTGTACTATTGAATAGTATATCTGGGCCGTTTTTATGCTGGTTCATTTCTACGTTTTCATGTTCCCTCGTTTACATGTTTTACTGGATAAATTCGGTTGTATCAATATTTCCAGGACAATTGATTTGATGTATGAAATGGAGACCACGGAATGTGTGATTCCATCCTAGGTCTGCCACTTGATGCGACTGTGCGCGATATTGTAGGCTTCCTGTGGTATCCCATCATCAGTCTTCAGTAACTGATGCCCTTTAGTTGGAAATGCTCTCTGCTTCGGAGGAGTCGGTTTCTCTCTCTTTCTCATGCGCTGAAGTAACTCGTGTCTTATTTTTGGTCAGGTTGGCTGAATTAAAAATGAGAAGCGGAGAAAAATAGGTCTGGTTTGGTCAATCAGAATAACCAGATGTTGACCTTGGGCTTAGATTTACGACAAGTTGCGATTACATGCCGAGATACGATTTCCGATCAAGAAAGTCCAGAAAACAAGCGACAATATATTTCTTTGGATTCAAGTTAGCTTCATATGTATCATATTGTTGTTCGTCCCTCACATCTTTCAGGCTATCCTTGGGGGAATACCATTAGGCGGTGGAGATAGTCAGTCTCATTATGAGGTATCTACCGTATTTCATCATATTTCTCGTATAGCCACAGGTATGGCACTTTTTACTGAAAAGTTGTTTACTGACAGTGGCCATGAACTGCTGTATAGCCGTTGTAGAAGTTGCGATAGTGAAGAAGAGTGGTGCCCAAGCGAAGCATGGTTTGGAGCTGTCTGTCGATCACTTGATATTTGTGCTCGTACTTTTAACAATTGTGCGACAGGGCTAGATGCTTATATGCAAAAGTTTGGGAGGACCGGCCAGTGGTGCTTCGTCAGATAGAACACATAGGCGAAAAATCGTAGGGGGACTGCACACCTTGCTTGATAAGGGCTGATTATTATTCGCAGACTCAAGTACTCAAGGTTGATGATCAAACTTCACCAACCCACACGTTAACTTAGTAGTTCTCTCTCATAGGTCCTTGCTCAACATGGAATTAGTACATTCAATGATCTGCTTAGGCAGGACCCGATGAGAATTGATATAGTGAGGACTTACTCTTTAGTTACTCGTTGTTCAACTGATGGCATTGATAGCTTCTCAACCGTCGAGCTCCTTGTGGTTTTGAAGTTCTTGCTTCAGCTCGTCAACTTCCAAAATATTATGTTAGAGTCACCAAAACCAATGTCACCCCAAGTAACGGAAAGGACCCCGTTGAAATCAAACTATCAATACAATGTGGGCTGACATCTGAAGATGCATTCCCTACCAAAGTCAAGAAGCAAAAAGATCAAATAATCGATATGACAACTGTTCTGACAGCAACATCTGATCTTACCTTCGTTGATTTTCGCCACATCACGTAGAGATTTCTTTATCATCATCATCGTCATCATCATCACAGTCCTTGTGCGCTGATTATTTTATCCAGGCACGAAAGCCCTGGGGGAGCCCAAGACATTCCCGATCAACGCTCAATTGACTAAACCCGACCAATTGATATTTGTTTACGTCTCGCCGGTGCGTAGTCATTACTTCCTGTGTCTGAAACTGCCTAAGATTTAAACCAGGACAAGATTGCTGGACTTACCATAGCACAGATTTATAAACCCAAGCTCCAAGCGCATCAATATCCGACACTAGACACTCGGCCTCCCAGTTCTTTGGTACACCACTTATTTTGAAGTGTATGGTAACTGCTGATCTATAATATCAGGAAATGGATCTCGCAGGACTGGAAGACGATCCTGACTTCTGGAATATGGACTTTGCCGATGAGGACGAGGAAACTGTATTCGTGAAAGATCCGACGAAAACTCTTGGTCTGCCCCTGAAAATTCTACCTTGATGGCATTTTTGCTTATGGTGATTCGGCTAACTTTACACAGAAACAAAAGCCACTCGTGAAAGCGAAAGTAGATATAGTACCTAGAAAGGAAAGCGATGGTAAATATGAGTACGTCCCACAGAATTACACTTCGCCGTGGGAAGATGGACTTGTCGTTACCATTGTTTAGATGCAAACATATCTGCAAGGACAAATCGTCATGCCGCCATCTTTGGTGCGTCTCTACCCTTTTTTTCCAGCCATTCTACCATTTCAAGCCAAAATTCATAGCTGCCGAGAAGGATTATCTAAGCCTTCTCAAGTGCCTAAAAAGCGACTTCAGCCAAACACCGAGTACCCCAAGGAATATAACCAGGACCTTGGATCTTCGTCCCAAAGAAAGGCAAGGCATGCTGGATGACGTCCCAAAAGTCAAACGAAACAAAACAACCAATGGGTCTGACTCTGCACTGAATACTCTGCATAAAGGCGTAGGTACCGAACGCAATCAAAAACCACCAGAAGGCCACCGTCTCAAACTAGCTAATATATCTTCCGGAGACGTCTCGCAGCAGAAAACGCGAGTAACCCCCAACTTCGACCTAGAATTCATCCATGCTACTCGCCAAATCAAAAAATCGATATCCATATCTTCGGAAACCAGCTATTCAAGTTCGGAAACAGATTCTCTTATTCGCAATCTGCCTTTGGAGTTCTTCGAGCCGTCTATTTCCCACTATCAACGAACTATGTCTCAGAAGGCAGGCCACCATAGAGACAATTCCGGATCGCCTATCAATGGCCGTTATGAAGCAGCAAATGAGTGTCCCCCGACAAAGAAGCCAAGATTTGATGTAGGGGGCGGGTATCGTCTTGTCACGCCCTCTGGCTTGCTCGATGAAAAGGTGAACATCAGCAGAGTTAATGCAGTATCGTATATAAATACTCTGCACAGAAAACAGGATTCTCGGGCTCGCCTGCTAAGGTCCAGACAGAAGAACGACAATCTTTATCAGATATATCTGAACAGGATGACACGGTCGATGAAGATACCCCTCGAGGGTACACTTTGGAGAACGCCGCACGCGAACAGGCAACAGATACGAAAGCTACTTTGACGTTCTGCGAACTACTTCGAGTTTAACGGCGACCTTTGCTAACAAATAACGCTTGTAGCTGGCTCTTCTGGGAGAATCACCAATGACTCGGATGATCCCTGGGCAGAATTTGAACGATGGTTGAAGAGTGGAGCAGTGGATTTGTCGAGAATCGCTGGTCCCACAGTGACCAAAATTGACCCCCAGTGAAAATCGGATCTACGGAAATCAAGGGAAATTGGGTGACATCAATTTCAGTTAGATTGCCAAGCATGTAAATACAGTAGACACAGCATGTGACGAAGTAACAATTGTCACAACGAACCGTGACTCGGACTCAGTGATTCGGACTCATTATCAAGTGGCTGTATAAAGGTTAACATGGTACCACCCAAAGATGTTCACCACATATCATGAAACCAGACTTATGTAATATAGCCTTGTCAGAATTTGCTAAGCCATGTTACAACACCTTGTAACACCTTATAATGCCTTAATGTCACAACTGCATTATAATGAGATTAATAGAAAGATGTGTCCTTATGATGAATATATAATATCTATTACAATGAACATGATAATATAAACACAGTGGCATAGTAATTCTATTAAGTGGTGCAAAGGTTTAATATTATGTTGTCATAATAACAGTCCAAAAATTATAATGTAGCCTCTGGCTTTTGTTGGATATTTGGTCCCTCAAGGCGCGGGAACAGGCGCGGGAGAAGGATTCTTTGGGCAAATGAATGCCGTAGAAACGTACATACAAGGCTTCTTATATAATAAATATACATAAATATCATGTAAAAAAACAATGGTAGCCACAAAAGGCTGGTTATTCTTTGGGCAAAGCTCCAAAGTTTGCTTATATAATATAATTTCTACAGCTTTTGCAAGCTTAGGACTTGAACTTCTGGCCTTGCTATTATGAGGTAATTATAATGGCCTTCTCATAGAGTTGTCTTTTTTCCATTACATCACAATGGTCTTACAGTGTGAGGAATTCATTGTGGATATATAGGTGCTTGTATTCTACATTAGAAAAATTTGTAGTATTAACTACAAACTTTACTAGACATAGGGACTTAGCAAGAATTTTACTGATCACAAGTATGATGCTCAAACCTGCTGAACTCTCAAATGCAAACAGTAATCTCTAAGGCACAGAGTAAATCAAATCCAATTATAACATAGATCAAGAAGGCTATGGCATAAATATATTCTAAAGAAAAACTTTGGCCTACTCAACACCATACTTGCAGGAGAAGCACTTCTTGTCAGTCTGTACAGCTCCTACAGTCTTCTCTTTTCCCCTCTTTCCTCATTTTTGCTTTGCACCACGTGCCAGTTCAGGCTCATCTTTGGACAGCAATACAGTGTGAGAAATTGAAAATTTCAGCTTTCTTCCATCTTTCTTTTTCAATCACTATGTCCTGGTTATCCAATCCCTTTCCCACTACCCCTCTTGTGCTTGGACTAAAGATCACCATTGGTGTTCTCGTATTTGTTTCTCTTGTTGCTTTTCTCTTTTCATTTTATCGCCTATTATACTACATCAACAATTTTCTCAGAAGGTCGAACACTCCAGAGGTCACCCAGCTAACCAGCAGGGATCACCAACCCAGTGGTTAAAGGATTTACCATAGGAGGTAGAGCAATATGGAAAGACCATACCAGTCCAGGAGGAGCATGTGAGTTATGGGAGTCTATATTAGGTATTCCTTTTCTCTTTAAGATTCTATTTTCCTTTCCCCCTCTACATCATATCCTCAGTAATTCAAAGTATGGTACAATTCCCATATTTTATCTCATTGGATGATTTATAACAGACTGCTTTCTACTTTCTCCCTTCTCTTTTCAGTCTGATCATAGCAGTTCACTACTTAAAGACCCTTACCTAGTAGTAGTAGCCCTCAGTTCAGTATTACTTGAGATCAGTGCATACATCAATACTCTTTGATCCTCAATTCTTATCCCTGCCACTTGTATCAAAAGACCTAGTGATTCAATTGAGTATCTGTTATATAGCTTTCTTTCTGGTTGCCTCACATACAGGTATTATAGTGTCTCCCAGAACTCTTTCAAAGGTGATACCAAACAATGTATTTGGCTTGCTGGTGTCAGCAGCTTGGGGTATCAAACATTCATTGTGCTCTGAATTGTCATCATCAGGATTGTTGAGTTTGTATGGCTGCTGTAAAGTCATCTTCAGCTACCTCTTGTCAGGTGACTGTTTTCAGGCCCCAAAGATATAGCAGTCAAATATGAAATAGACTTCCCTTACATGTGATATGTTTTTCTGAGCAATAGACTGCTCTGTCTCTTCATTCTGTCCTCCATAATTGATAGTCAATCTACTATTAGATCTATTAAGATCCTAAGGGAGCCCAACTTCCCAGACATGTTTCCTGAGTACAAATCAAATAAAAAGACCTGATATTGCTTATGTAACAACCAAGAGTTAGTTACTCTGGCACACAACTAGAACCAACTATAAAGGTAGTGAGGGGAGTGGTTATCCTTAGGATAGGACCGAGTTAGTTGTGGGTAAACAACAGGAGGACTTGCTGAGGAGTCTCCTGGATTTATTGGGGTTTATATACTACTACAGAGTATTTGTACTTATGTACTGTACAGTTGATAAAAGCAGTGGCTGATAATGTCAGAGGGCATAGCCCGTGTGACCAGCTCCACTGCGTGAGAGACTTGTAGCTAACAATAAGAAGAAGACAGTGTAGCGCGAGAAAGAGGAGTTTGAACAAAAGGGAAAGTGCCGCATGGCACAGCGTGTGAAAACTACAGTAGAAAGTTGAAAAGGAGAATGAAAATCAAAGGAAAGGTCCGAAAATTGTGTTATCGTAACAGCTTACCTCTGGACATATAAGCCCATGCTAGAACACCTGCTTCCCTATCACAATCAGTGACCAGAGAAGGCTCCTACTCAAACCAATCAATGGGCTGGGGTGCAAACATCCTGGGGCCTTTGTTTCCTTGGAAGCACAAGGAGTCCAAGAAACTTGTATAGGAGGCATTCAGAGATTTGATCAGTGAGTCTCAAGAGCCATGTGGCTGGAGTAGGAACATTATAAGCAGGGTAGGTTAAATCAGTGAATATAGTGGGGGAAAGAGGCAATAATGAGAATGATGCTGTAGGTGTCAGAGCTAACCTTCAGTACTATAGTATTCTAACTTTAGGTTTATCAAGGTTTGACTGTGATACTATATAATGCTGGGTTATTACATGTTCTCCATTTCCTATGACCTACAGTAGATAGTGTGTATAGCAACAGATATTGGTGCAGGGGTGAGGTGGTGTAGTGGCTATCACCTTCCTTAATGGGTGAGACCTTTTCACAAAGTTGGAAGTTCAAACCCTGCCCCCCCCTAGGAGTTCCACCTTCAACATTCTTAGGGCTTAGTCACTAAGAATGCTTCCATGTACAGTCACTCTCATGCCACCCTATACACCCAGCCCCTAACAACCCCCCTGGTTGTTAATTCTGGAGCACTATCTAACTTGTGGGAAAATAGTATCCTTATCATCAATTTCCCAGCATATGCTGGCATAGAT
This sequence comes from Serpula lacrymans var. lacrymans S7.9, assembly GCF_000218685.1. Taxonomy (NCBI): domain Eukaryota; kingdom Fungi; phylum Basidiomycota; class Agaricomycetes; order Boletales; family Serpulaceae; genus Serpula; species Serpula lacrymans. Next base: position 1,679,111 of record NW_006763300.1, read on the forward strand.
ACTACCCTACACAATTAAACATTAATTTGGGGTCTGTTGGAGTTAGAAGGGAGGGAATACTTCAAGCTAGGGTGATGTCCTGGCTTTCAGGCCATAAAGGAGTGAAGGAAACTGATTCGGGCCAGTATTTGCACTGAGGGGACCATAATAAGCCAGGCCAATTGCAGTTAAGGAAGTAGATTAGGGTGGGTGGGGGTCATGGGTCAGTGTAGGAAGAAAGGAACACATTATTCAACATTTACTATATAGCCTATGGAGAATTTAAGCACATATAGCTTGCTATGTGACACATACATACATTGCTTAGGTAGTCTTACATAAGGGCTGTAAGCTCTTGAAATAGACTATAAACTGGATTTTAAATAAAAAAAAAAGATTCTGGTGCCATTACCTGGTATTATATTTTAGCATGCAACCTCTGAGTATCACTTGACCAAAGAGAGTGTATAAAAGCAAAGTGGGCCAGTGGGAGATGGAACCTAGGGCCTCTGCCTATATATAGCAGTGCCCTACTGGCTGAGCTATCAGCCCTCACTTCAATCACCCCTTTAAGATATACCTCTTAGCTTTATATATTTATATATATCTATGTACCTAAGAGGTCATAATATGCTGGTTATCCCCAGTCTGTTAGAATAGCTGGGGATGTCCTCTAGGATGTCCCCAGGGACAACCACTCTATGGTCCCTGGGACAACTATCCTGTTATCCTAGGGACAATCACTCTCGTATCCCTGAGACAGCTTCTCTGTTGTCACATTGGCAGCTGCTCTGTTATCCTTGGTGTCCTCTTCTACAGTTATAGGATGATAAATATTGTGGTCTTTGTTGAGAGAGAGATTGTAGTTCTTTCTACACATTTGAGATTTTTAAAAGGTTGAAAGGTAAAAATACATCAGATTGGTCAGGGTGTATTAAAGTATTGTGTATGAAGCAGCTTGATGAGCTTCACAGGGTTAAGTGATTGTCTTTTATGTGTGTTCTATTTTCAGATATTATTTATAGGTGTAGCTTTTGCACCAAAAGCATAAAACCCAATGACACCTCTAGTGAGACAAGATTGAGATGTTAATCTGTGATAAGTATAGTAAGAAGTGCACTGTGCACTAATTAGTGAGTGATTTCACCAAATTGTTAAAAAAATCTTGGATTGGAATAATATATTAATGCATCCTGTGCCACAGCATCAGCTATATGGTCTGATGACACCTAAAAAAGTATCCTGATCTACATGGGATATCGAAAGTGCAACATCTCAAGGATGGCCATAAAATGTACAGCTTCATTTTAACTATTTGAACAGTGTTAACTTTATTGTTCTTTGAAGGCTTTTATTTTAACAATCTTGATAATTTTAAATGTGGATGTGGATTGTATGATGAAGTGTTAAAACTGTGTTATTTTCTGTCCTTTGCAATGTGATATTGAACATACAGTCTAGTCCTGGTAAGTATAGCAAATCATCATATATTTCTTCTGTTCTCACCACCTTGAATGTTTATCTTCTGCTCAACTTCAGGCTGCTTTCTAGGGCATGGCCAAAGCAAATTAACCTTATCAGCACTTTGCTTTGCACAGTAAAAGTTGCAAGTCCTTGCTGTCCTTGTTCCTTCAGCATTCTTCTTATTTACTAACAATTGATCTTGTCTTGCTAGTTGACAAGTTTCTTTCTTATACATTGTCTGTACTCACTATTCTGGATCAGAAACATTTCCTTTTATATGGGTTCACTCTATAGCAGCTGTGACTCTCCACCTAACCTGATCACCCTATACAAACACAAGGAGGTTCTCCAATGTATCAGACAGAGCACGGAGAGAGCTTTTAATCTTCATATTCCTGCAGCACGACCAAGTTCCGTTGAACAACTACTTTGAAGGCCTAGTACACCCGACTTACGAGAACACTCAGAGAGTCAAGCTCTTGAAAGGAGTCGCTAACGTACAGTAAAGAAACTTGTGTTTTATTTCACAGGACTACATTCCTTCCCTCGTGAAACTCTATCGTATTTGCCCTCTCACATTTCCTGATCTACCTACTTGTCTTCTCCCCTTCGACTTTGAACATACATTACCTTGTGGTATCATCCTAAGGAAGAAACCCTACGGAGAACCTACCTACAACATCCCCTCCTCGTTTTTTACCAACAACTATTATGACATCTACTCCGCGTCCCCAGTCCACTATCAACCTATCGAGTACTTTTGCATTGGCAACAACCTTAATAACCTCTCCATCATCAACTACCTGACACGACTTTGCCGCACCCTCTATCTCCCCCAGATCAAAGATCTTGAGGCATTCGGACCGCGTTTTGGTCTTCAACACAGCACCGCTGTAGTCATCGTCACTCCCACTACCAAAGATCAGATCCAAAGAGTTGTCGCTGGATTAGCTCGATTTGATCAGCTTATCACGATAGCACAAAGGAAAGCTCGTGACAGGGAAGACTACATTGCAGAAATAGACCACATTCAATACATCTCCAAATATGTTTTGAAATATCACTGGGTTCTAGAAATACTTACACCCTTCGTTGTTAACCAACAATCTGACCACCCCGAACACTTCATTGTCACAGTGATCCAAAGCAACTTCTGGGCCATTGTTAGCCACAGCCCACAAACTCGCATTTATTTGCAATACTCCATCGGTTACCAAGGTCGGAATAGTGACACACCACTACTACCAACGGTCCAACAACTCTTTTTACCTATCGCTGAAAGGATCGAAATACAGACAGGAAGTTCACTGGAAAGTATAATAGGAGTTAAATCGGACAAAGGATCAGATAGCGAAGAATCTGTTGAGGGCATAGAATATTGGAGACCTGAGGAAGCAGAAGGAGGACAGTTTCCTAGTAACTTTGAATTTGACCCGGACTTTAACTAAATTTATGTTTCTAACCTGTGTTTCTAACTTGCGCTTCTAACAACTTGTGTTTCTAACCCATAAATTTACGTTTCTAACTCGTTCAAACTGGAGCCTTACCGAGAACCCTGTCCCCTTGTTACTCCAGAAACACCCCCTCCACAATCTCTAGGAGCCGCCGCCAAAGCACTAGAACCAGACAGAATGTATCAATCCGCTGTCGATGATGAGAATTGTTGTTAGAAAAACCACACACAAAACAAACTAACACACAATCCTCCCAGATTCCACGGAACTTGTGTATGGGCTTTGCCTCCTAGAACAGTGGAGTGGTCTGGTTGTTCGTGGGGTGGTATGTATAACGGTCCTTCAAAATAAAACCCAGAGATGTGTGGGTGTGGATTTTGAGGAGAAGGGGTAGTTGGAAGATAGATAATAGGGGCTTTGTGGCGAGTATACACAAGCACTACCTTGCTAATTGTAGCACAAGGTAGGTTTGAGAATAACGAGATAACGAAGTTCCCAGTGATAGCAGGCTCCTGATGCACAGACTGTAGTGCTCAGAAGGACTCTAATCGAAAGGGATGACAATGACTTTCAAAAGTGATGAGTGACAAGTGACAATGACAGCAGTTAACAGTGGTAGCAGTGGGAAGTGTTGTGACCACATTGGATCACACGTAGCAGAGTAGTGAACTTAAGATTAGAGAAGAAGTCTGGATTGGAATTCTTGTTGTTTTTTTTACAAGGTAAAGTACAGGGGTTTATATAGTAAAAGAAAGGTAGGCTATGCACAGTATAGCTGCGCAAAAAGAATGAGAAAGAACATGGAGGAAGGAATGTAGGCTGACAAATCCTGCGCAGGTAGTACAGGATAAGATCGTCAAAATAAGGAAAAGAAAGAGATAGAACAATGAATGCTATGTAAGTAATGTCACAGGTTTGTACAGCCATAAAATCAAGTCCAATCACAGAAAGAGAGCAAGAAAATTGTGATGTCATAAGAAGATGTGGTAAAAAAAAGAAGGCAAAAAAACATCAGTATCAACACAGTTCCTTTATTGTCAGTCAGGCATTCTAAAATGTGTCCATAAAATGATTCAAAAATCAAAATAATCGCACTGTAAATAAATGTTCTGCTGAAAAAAAGGAAACTGGAGCCACTGGTCCGCCACCTAGTCCAAATCCGACGGTTCCATGGCCTTACCAATGGACTGGTTGTACTGGACCACCTGGTCAAACAAGGGAGGGAGGGGAGTAGTTCCAATTTGGAACAAGTGAGTCCCAGGCAGCGTGTGGTAGCTGTAGCTGTAGCAAAGACGATGGACGAAAGATAAATGTACCCAAGGGAATGGGACAGCAATGTACATAGGCAACACAAGGGGATGAACCTTCTCCAGCTCAAAAACTACCCACCCACACTCCAACCAGGCGAGACGAGCGACCAATGTTTTGATGGTATATGATGGAAGATCGACGTCATGAAGATGGACTTGTTGTCCAACTTGGACCGGCCACCGGGGCTTTGCTGATATCAGCAGTGGCACATGGTGGTCGACAGATCGGCAATAGAAATGGATAGAAAGTGGTGACATCAGATATGGTGGGGGAGCAAAGAAGATGAGGAGGAGGAGGGTGGAGGTGACGAGGAGGTGAACTAAAATGGGGATCCAGAAGCGACCGTCAGGTGAGAATAAAAAAGAGAGCAAGGGTCCCACGGTGGGGCTGAGTAAAGAAAAAAGTAAAGGAGAACAACGAAAGCGAGGGCGCAATGTGTAGCCAGTGGCGACGCAAAAATTTGCCAAAATGCCAAAAGTACCGAATTCAAAAGCAAAGGTGAGTGCAGCTGAATTGCCTAATAGAGGTAGTGCTGATCAGCCACAAATTCGAAAAAGGTAGTATTAATTACTATTCCACGTGGCACTGTTCCTGTGTGGCGCAAAGGCGAGTCTTTTTGAATATTCGCTTCATTTTTGACACCTGTCCATGCTACCAATCAACTTTGGTGCATGACACCGCAGGACCAGAAAGCTTCCCTCCACCTCAAAATCAAGCACCTCACAATTGGTCGGACCAAGAATCTTTAGACCTCAAACCTGACATAGCTACCAGAATGTCTGACGAACCCAATCACGGCAGCAAAGCTATCCTCGCTTCCCCTCCATTTGAATTCAGTGGTAAAAAGGAAACCTACGTTGACTGGAAAAACGCATTGGCCAATTACTTCTTTGCATATCCCAAAAGTTTCGAAACCAATTCCTCTAAAGTCCTCTTTGCACTATCCCGCATCTCCTCTGACAAAGCGAACAATGCCTGTCACACTTGGAAGGCAAACTTTAACAATAGTACCGCAGTACAAGGAGATTTACTTGTGCCACGGAACTGGGGAACTATTTCAGAATTTATCAAGGAACTAGACACCGAATTCCTAGATCCCCACCTCAAATTGAAGGCAGAAATTGCGCTTCATAACTACGAACAAAGAGATATGACGGTGGATGCATACTTTGGAGGACTTGAGTCAAAACTTATGGAAGCAGGACTGCCGCCCGGCGCAGAAGAGAGTTATCCGTTCATTCAAAGTATCCTCCGCCAAAACCTCTCCCAATTCCTTCGTGACCGCATTTCTCAACAAGAGCACCTCCCCACAACGTACCTGGAGTGGAAGACAGCAGCTAGGAAATGGGAACAACAGAACGAAGAACTTAATCTGGAACGCAGGAGAGAGAGAGACCACCACAACAAAAACCCCAGTACCAGCAGTACAGACCACATTACCAACAGAATTGTAACAACACTCAGCCGTCACATAATCAACAAGCAGTACTGCGTACAGAGACGCAAAGACCACATTATATTCAACAACGACCGCATTACACAACACAGAGGCCGCCTCCCCAGAATGCAATCCATCCTAACCCTAACGCAGTAGGAACATTTGGAGGACCAGGTGTGCCTATGGAAATCGGAAGCTCGAATGCACAGAGACAATGTTGGTCCAACCCGGACATTATATGTTACAATTGTGGCCAGCAAGGCCACATTGCTAGGAATTGCCCACACGGAAAAGTGGCAATACATTATATGGAAACAGAGGAAACCAGAGACACTCCTGCTACATCATCATTAAAAGAAATTGAAGCGCCGCCAAAGGATTTTCAGAATGGTCAGGAGTAAGCACAAACTCTCTGACCCGCAAAGTTGTGTCTAACTCTTGTACACTACCTACGACTGCAATAAAACGAGTTGACCAATATTTACGTGCTGTTACTGAAACATATGCAAAGCCACATTCACCGGAATGGTTGGCTAGACGAATCAAGGACCAAGAACCCGAACGAGCAAGAGCTCTACTATGAAACTGGGCACATACAGACCACTACGAGCATATCACTCTACAAGCGATACAGATGCTAAAGAATCATAATGAGGAGAATATTGTGGAACGCATCCATGCCTATACTTCACCACACAGACCCATGCCAAAACGAAGTCTTCATGTCATTTCTCAAGTCACTACCACAGACAACCGACAGATATGCACAGTACCTACCCTTATCAACTCCGGCTGCACGAATTCGGTTATCGACCAAAGCCTAATTGACAAATATAACCTTCACACGACACCACTACCCATCCCTCTTGACGCCGCAGGAGCCGATGGCCAGTCCGAGAAAGTGACGCACTACGTCACCCTTCACATCAACGTGAAAGGAAAGGAACATCTAATGGATGTAATAGTTGCATCATTACTTTCACCACACATATTACTGGGACATGACTGGTTAATACTTACCAATCCTTCAATTAACTGGCAGGCCAACAAGATTACATTCCCTACCGACAATTTGGAGTATTGTCCTAAAGAAGGGGATAAAATCTTAGCCATCAATCTCAATTTCTGCATAATGGAAATCACACAACTCGAAATCAACACCTTTGCCACCAAAAGCCAACAGATAGCAGAGTCAGCAGAAAGAGCTAAGTCAAAACTCACCTTCCGAGATGTCATCCCACCAATTTACCATGAATTTGAACCCGTTTTTACCAAAGAATCATTCAACAAACTTCCCCCCAAACGCCCTTGGGACCACGCAATTGAATTAGTACCAGAAGCTAATGGTCTTGACTGCAAAACGTACCCTCTTAGCCGCGATGAACAACACCATCTAGATGAATTCCTTGACAAAAACCTGAAAAGTGAACGTATTCGAGTATCCAAATCACCTTATGCCTCGCCATTCTTCTTTATTAAAAAGAAAGACGGTTCACTACACCCTGTCCAAGACTATTGCAAACTGAACGAGCTTACCATAAAGAATCATTACATCCTCCCCCTCATATCCGAACTCATTGATAAGCTCAAAGGTGCCAATTACTTCACAAAGCTAGACGTGAGATGGGGGTACAACAATGTCCGAATCAATGAAGGAGACGAGCACAAAGCCGCTTTTAGAACCAATCGCGGCCTATTTGAACCCCTTGTTATGTTCTACGGACTTACCAACTCGCCGGCAACCTTCCAAACAATGATGGACCACCTCCTCAGAGAGCTGATCACAGAAGGAAAAGTTATCGTATATTTGGACAATATCATGATCTTCACAGAAACCCTCGAGGAACATCGTCAAATAGTCACCAGAGTCCTTCGCATTCTACAACAAAACCAATTATACCTTAAGCCGGAGAAATGCGAATTTGAGAAACAAGAAGTTGAATACCTTGGCATGATCATCTCCAGAGATACCATTCACATGGATCCGTTAAAAGTTGCAGCAGTAGCAGACTGGCCTACACCAAAGAACAAGAGAGAACTTCAATCCTTTTTAGGGTTTTCCAACTTCTATCGCAGATTCGTCAAGGACTACGGAAAAATCGCGAGACCACTTACTACGCTCACAGGAAAAGTTGATTGGATCTGGAAGGAAGAGCAAACAACGCCTTTTGAGATTTTAAAGAAAACACTCACCACTGCCCCCACTCTCGCCATACCAAATGACAACAATCCGTTCAAATTAGAAACAGATGCCTCTGACTTTGCTGTAGGAGCGGCCTTATCTCAAAAACAGAATGATAAATTTCGACCCATTGCATTTCTCTCAAAAGCCCTCACCCCCAGCGAACAAAACTATGAGATCTATGACAAAGAAATGCTCGCAGTTATGACTGCATTAGATGAATGGCGACATCACCTCGTAGGATCCAAACACCCCTTTACCATCTTCACCGATCATCAGAATCTCCTCTACTTCCGTCAACCCCAGAAATACAATCATCGCCAAGCTCAATGGTCTTCTCAGCTCGCAGACTACAACTTCAAGATGGAACACATCAAAGGGGATCAGAACACCAAAGCCGACCTGTTGAGCAGACGGGTTGACCATCCTAGAGGCGCAGATGACAACAAAAACCAGGCACTTCTCCCAGACATACACTTCAATGTGTTAGACACCAACAAAGGATATTTACCGGACATACATAGAAACTTCCAAAGACGAGACAACATTGTAAAGAGAAACTTGAAGGAGAAGCCTAACGTCTGGGAAGAAAGAGATAGAATTATCTGGATTAAAAGCAAGTCTGAGACGAGTTTCTACCCAATTCCACAAGCTGATTGCATATACATCCCACGAGACAACAAATTACGAGCACGCATACTGAAGGATCATCATGATGAAGTTCTTGCTGGACATCCAGGAGAGAGGACAATGTTCGAACGAGTAAACCGAGAGCTCTGGTGGCCCAGCCTCCACACCGATATTCAACAATATGTACGAGGATGCGAAAGCTGCCAAAGGACAAAGGCACATCAGACAAAGCCTAAAGCCCCTCTACACCCAAACCCGATACCAGATCGGCCTTGGCGAGTTATCACCACCAACCTCATAGGCGCCCTACCGGAGTCTAAGGGCTACACCGCCATTCAAGTCTTTGTAGACCGATTCAGTAAAATGGCACATTTCGTTCCCACCTTCATTACCCTTGACTCCGCCGGTTACGCTAAACAACTCAGGGATAATGTGATCCGACTCCACGGAGTACCCAAGAAGATTATATCTGATTGAGGCCCCCAATTCATGTCACGATTTACCAAAGACTTCTATGAGTTAATGGGAATACAGCCAGGCCTTTCTACGGGTTACCACCCTCAGACGGATGGGCAATCGGAACAGATCAATCAAGACCTCGAACATTATCTCCGCGTCTTTGTGAATCATCGACAAGATGACTGGACAGATTGGCTTTCCATCGCCGAATTTACATACAACAATCATTTCCACACCGCAACAAATCAGACACCCTTCTCCGTAAACTATGGTCAACACCCACGAACAAACACTACTACCTCTTTGTCACCACAATCCGCATCGGCCGCTGAGTTCGGCGAACAAATGAAACAACTTCATGACCTTACAAAGTCTTCCCTTCTCCTAGCAAACGAGAACCTCCGATGTTACTATGACCGTAAAAAATCCCCACCGCATGAATATCAGACAGGCGACAAACCCTGGTTAGAAGGTCATAACATCACGACAGATAGGCCAATGAAGAAATTGGACAACAAACGCTTTGGTCCTTTCAAAATCATCCAAAAAGTAGGGCCCTCGGCATATCAACTTGACATTCTGAAAAGTTGGAAGTCCATCCACCCCGTATTTAACGAGGCTATACTATCACCATACCATGCCCAGGAATTCCCTAACCAACCTGTCTCCTCGAGGCCACCACCCGAAATTGTTGAAGGAGTAGACAAATACGAAGTAGAGAATATAATTGTGTCTAGACCAATGAAACTACGAGGCGCTAAACTCGACTACTTGGTTCACTGGCATGGTTATCTGGTCTCCAAACGTACTTGGGAACCCGATACCAATCTTACGCACGTCTCCAATCTGCTTGTCGCCTCCCATAAAACGCATGCTGCTGCCCCTTGTATCATCACTGCTTCATTACACTTCCGTCCCTATGAAAACTACACCACAACTTCTAAATCCCCGATGCTTTTTGATTGGATTACTAATAAGTTCCAAAGTGCCGCTTCCGGACTCATGAGGACACGAGTCTTATAAAAGGGGAGCTAATGTAAGGAATCAATTTTTCTCATTGCATTCCCATCATGTCATGGCTATCCAACTCCTTCCTCGTTACTCCTCTCGCCCTCAGACTAGAGATCACAGCCGGTATTTTATTACTTTTATCTTTCTTCTTCTTCTTCTCCCTTCATACTCCTATTCTGCCGTACTTACAACAAAGGAGAGCCGTCATAGATCCTTGAGAAGATATCCGAATGACATAGCAATGATCCTACACTGTGTCAGGGAATACTTCGGAGGAATAGTAATCCGCAGTCTAGGATGTGACTCAGCGCCTAGTCATGGGCTTACTGATACAGCCGAATCATACATCACTTACCAAGACTCTCTCTCACGCCATTAGTAATTACGATAGATTGGACCACTTGTCTTTTCTTTTCGTATCTATTAGTTATTTGATTAGATCATCTTCTCACCTTCTCCTTTTTCGATCTAATCTTCGCTGTTCACTATAAAAGGAGTACATATTCGATGTATTATTCCTTAGTTCAATATTAGTTTGGATTCGAGCCTACATCAATACTCTTCACTAACAATACCCTGATCCACCACCTTCAAAAGGGACTTGGCCAGGCATTTGTTTGTGTTATATAGCTTCCCTGTTTGCTGCCTGACAGGTTGGTCACATGATTTCCCACTGGTTTCAACTGGTTTGAGCTACAAACTGCGGCAACACTAATCACGGTAGTGAACCAAATGCAAAAAAATCTACTAAGATCTGTTAGCTGTTGTTCCGAACAATGGCAAAGACATCTGCCAAAGCTACAATGCCTGGAAATTCTTACATAACCTGTGCCACTATGGCCCATCCTATTTTGCTTGTTTCAAGTCTCAGCTCAAAGGACCGCCGGTTATTGAACAATTACTGGTGGTCAAAACTCCTATAATTGCTGTTTAAGCCATGGACATCAATAACTCCACTATTTCAGGAAATATATGTGCTGTAGTGGACTTACTAGCACAGGGTGGGTTTCATGTGGCCAACAAAAGCAAACCCGAGGAGAATGATCTTGAGGACCATGTAGTATTGTTTCATGGTGATTCCGGCACAGGAGAACATCTCCAGGCCATCCAACAACGCCAAGCAATTGAGGAAACACCTTGGAACTGGTTCCAACATGTGATCTTTGTGCCTGGGCTGTTTCACCTCAAGATGGCGGCGGTGGACGGACTTCGGTGAGTTTATATACAGCCTGTGGCTGCCAGGGAAGATGAGACAAGCTTGATGTGTGATATGGCAAGGCTCCGCCCAAAGGAAACCAGGAATTTTTGCTTGAAACCCGGTTTCCATCAGACACATCAAGTTATTGGTCACACCAGCATCTGTTGACATCTGGATTGCTGGTGAATCAAAGCTAAGAAGCAAAATAGCCAGCAAACAACTCCAGAGGTGTTTTCTGGCAGCGAGCCATCATTCAAATGTTACGATCACACATTTTCGGACCTTTAAATTTCATTCTCCTCTTTAACCTTTTTAGATACAACTCTCTCACGCAGTGGAGCTGGTCACACGGGCTGGGCCCCATGACATCATCAGCCACTACCTCTATCAAACTGTACAGTACACATGTACAAATAAACCTGTAGTAGTATATATACCCCAATAGATCCAGGAAACTCCTCAGCGAGTCTTCCTGTTGTTTACCCACAACTAACTCGGTCCTCCCACTGAGCTTGCTAGCCTCAGGGACTGCGGTATACAAACCCAGTCACCCATTATTCTTCTTAGAGTTCGGCGTGTGCACCAGAGTATACAAACTTTTGGGTATTGTTACACTAAGACTCGCTCCCTCACTCTCCTGCACTGTGTGCAAAGCCGGACCACAGGCTTAAGTGGATTTCGTTATACGCGGCCCTCAGCGTTAAGAGGTGGTGTCCGAAAACCTTTCTTGGTTATACACGCGTCGTTGGGCCTAGTGCCAGACCGTAAGACCTAAAGGCGGTTCCCGCAGAGATAGGCTAGTGCCATACTCAAGGGAAATAGGAATTTATTGAAACATTACACGGCCCCCAGTGTCAAGGGGAGTAATTAGCAGCATCAGTGGTGTGGAACCATTGGTGTTTACATATTAGATAAACAGCTTCTTCTTCGAATACCTCTGACCAGGCCGGGCACTTGCCTCCGCCAGTTGGAGAAGGGTTGACAGCTTAACAAGCGGACCACCCCCTGACAACCGTTCGGACCAGGGTTTATTACGTTACTTTTTATATACATTTTATTACTATACGTGTGGGTAGTCGGAGATTGAGATCCGATATCCAGCTAGGAAGAGGTTGATCCGCAGATAGCAAGCGGGGACCCCTAGTTACTTTGTTTTTACTTTACACACCGAAACAAGTCGACATGTCGTCGCACGAACAACCGGATTACAATGCCCTCCTTCACAGGATGCGGCAACAGATCCTAGAGCTCACAGCTCAAATCGGCGAACTGCAAAACAATCCAGCAGCGTCAGTTGAAAGGAAGTTCAACAAAAAGGTCGAGATTGTCGCTGACCCCGGCAGTTTCGACGGAGACAGAGCAAGATTCGCCGAGTGGTGGATCAAGCTCCAAATATGGGTGAAGGCTAATTACAAGGCCTTTGAAGACGATTTCGAGTTATCGACAGCAGTATTGTCGAGACTCAAGGGACCTGTGGCGGGTCGATACGCCCAAGTTAGATTACAAGAGTGCTACCAGTCGGGCAACTGGCCAGCATGGGACAATCTCAAAGCGGAGATCGAAAAATACTTCAAGCCGCAGGCAGAACGCGACTGGGCGCGTCAGCAAATCCGGTCCTTCACTCAGGGAAACATGAGGACGGACGATTTCGTTACCGGGTTCCTGGCTCTCTCTATCCAAGGAGGGCTTGGGAACGAACACGCAGTAGAGTTGCTGGAGCGAAACGTAGCTCCAGCAATTGCCCAGCAACTCTACTTGCAAGGGTGACGAGAAGACGAGCTGGCGAACGCAGCAGAAGCCGTTCGGGATATCGGTAGAGCTCAGGAGCTCTATCAGATGCAATTTGGTGGCAGGTCCACCAACACAAACAACCAACCCCAGAGGCGCCCTGGGTTACCAAACCAAAAACAAAACCATTCTAACGGGTTTAGGCCTTATGGGCTGCAGCCAGGTAGAGGAGCTCCAATGGAGATCGGCGCGGTCCAAGGAGGACAGATGCGCAGATTTAAGGGCTCTTGCTACAGCTGTGGCAAAGAAGGGCATATGTCCCGAGACTGCAGAGCGCAGGCCGCTCAAAACACAAACACCCAAGGGTGCCAGGCGCGCCAATTAGAAATAGAAAAACCAGACGATCGGCTCAATTCGTTGACCGGTCGTTCATATGATGAAATTTGGGCCTTCTTCTATGATCAGCAGGCGGCTGAGATGAAGACTCAGGGAAAAGCGTAACGATACCCAGAAGTTTGTATACTCTGGTGCACACGCCGAACTCTAAGTGGAGGGTAATGGGTGACTGGGTTTGTATACCGCAGTCCCAGAGGCTAGCAAGCTCAGTAGGAGGACCGAGTTAGTTGTGGGTAAACAACAGGAAGACTTGCTGAGGAGTTTCCTGGATCTATTGGGGTATATATACTACTACAGGTTTATTTATACATGTGTACTGTACAGTTAACAGAGGCAGTGGCTGATGATGTCATGGGGCCCAGCACGTGTGACCAGCTCCACTGCGTGAGAGAGTTGTATCTAAAATGGAAAAGGTTAAAGAGGAGAATGAAAATTAAAGGTCCGAAAATGTGTGATCGTAACACTACCCCCCTCCTATGGTTCCACTTCCAGACGAGACCACGTACCAGAGGTTGTAGTTAGATTTTCGGGCATCAGTTGAAATAAAGAAGAAAATATTTTTGAGCCTATACCTCGAAGCTTCCTGGGAGCTGAGGGTTTGTTTTTATAAAATTTGCGAACAGCGTCTCGAGAATTATCCAGATGTGCTTCTGGTTCCCAAGTTCTGTCCTCGTCTCCATAGCCCCTCCAGTGGACTAGGAATTCTAATTTTCCACGCTTCAAGCGCGCGTCTACGACTTTTTCCACTTCAAATTCTTCGTGACCTTCCTGTGTCACTTCTACAGGTCCTGGCCTGTCCACTCGTTGACCTGGCAACGTTCCTTTGTAAGGTTTCACACGGCTGATGTTCACCGTGGGTACTACCTTCATACGTTTTGGGAGTTCCAGCTCCACTGCATTGGGCTAGACCGCCTTAATCCGGTAAGGGCCAATCCACTTTTCAGTCAATTTCCTTGATTGCCGATCTTTTAACTTTAAATGTTCGGTATCTAACCAAACTAGATCACCGACTTGGTAATCTGGGGATTTCGAGCGTCTACGCTCTGCTTTCTTAACCATCTGCTCAGCAGATTTAAACAACGCCTTGCGTGTTTCTTCTAAGACAGACTTCATGTCTTTTGCCATGGTTCCCGCAGCCTCGTTTTTGCTTTTACCAGGTTCTACACCCATTCTTGGTAGGTACGACCTCGTGACCTCGAATGGTGCTTTTCCTGTAGCCGACGACTGTTTAATGTTATATGAGAACTGGGCTATTTTTAGCCACTTGGCCCAATCCGTCTGTCTGTCATTGATAAATATTCGGAGATACTGCTTCAATTCCTGATTGAGTCTCTCCGTTTGTCCGTCTGTTTGCGGATGGAATGCCATTGATAATTTTGGCTTGATGCCCAGCATCCTACAAAGTTCTTTTGTAAATTCGCTAGCGAATTGAGGTCCTCTATCAGAGATACAAATGTTACCGCTGCACCAGCGTCTCAAAATGAGCGTGGCCCCGGCGAGATAAACACTAGGGTGCTTGGTTCTGGAAACAAAACACAAAAAAATATAGAAAAGAACAAAGTAGAAAAACATGTATCTTTTGATGATAGTATTTCTCTGGAGCCACTTCCCACAGAAACCCCAAGGCGTGTGTTGATGCGCACGTATATATTTCAAAAAGAGATCTGTTTAGACGTTGCGGTTGAAGACCTTGCCCAAGGGACTATACACCCAACTAGCGCACTGCTTGATTCAGGCGCCAACGGAATATTTATAGATCAGGTCTGGGCGGAGAAAGCTGGTCTCCCACTCCAAAAATTAGAAGCATCTATTTCTGTTTACAACGTTGATGGCACGCTTAATGCTGGTGGATGCATAACACACAAGTGTTCCTTCGTGGTCGAGTACCAAGGACACCGAGAACGCATCACTGCAGAAGCTACTCAACTAGGAAAGATTAACTTGATATTAGGCTGGACCTGGCTATTTAAACACAACCCTGAGATAGACTGGAAAACCGGGGCAGTTACACTGTCACGTTGTCCTCAGGAGTGTTCCGAATTAGGTAAACCTATTCACATACGTCAATCTGAATCTGAAGAGAAGATAAACGCTGGTCACGTTTATAACACACTCAGATCTCTGGATAAAGTAGACGACGATGATGATGAGGTTAAACCTGAAGAGGAAATAAAGAGGCTGGTACCTCCAGAGTATCATGACTTCTGGAAAGTCTTTTCAAAACATAAATCAGAGCGCTTCCCGGAGGCTAAGCCTTGGGACCATGCTATAGAGTTGAAGGATACTTTTAAACTGAAAAAGGGACACATGATTCCCCTCTCTGCTACAGAAAGAGAGGAGGTTTCAACCTTCATAGATGAGCAACTCAGGAAAGGGTACATCAAACCTTCCAAGAGTCCTCAGACGGCACCAGTATTCTTTATACCTAAAAAGGATGGTAAAAAGTGTATGGTTATGGACTATCGTTATTTAAACGAACACACGGTTAAAAATGCCTATCCGCTACCATTGATTGGTCAGCTAGTAGACAAATTGGCTGGCACCAAATTATTAACAAAGATGGATCTCAGATGGGGTTACAACAACGTACTCATCAAAGGAGAAGATACTTGGAAGGCAGCGTTCACATGCCACCGAGGATCCTTTGAGCCCCTCGTCATGTTCTTTGGACTTACGAACTCGCCTGCTACGTTCCAAAGCATGATGAATGAAATCTTTGCTGATATGGAAAATTGTGTCGTTATCTACATTGACGATGTCCTTATATTCACAAAGTCGGACGTTGGTAATCTACCTGAGTCAAACGGGTATGATTCAGTAATGGTGGTGGTGGATCGCTTCTCAAAGGAAGTTGTATTCATTCCCACAAATAAAACTATCACAGCCGCTGGCACGGCAGATCTATTTAAAGATTTTGTATGGTCTATCCAAGGGTTACCTGAAACGGTAATCTCCGATAGAGGACCTCAATTCGCTAGCGAATTTACAAAAGAACTTTGTAGGATGCTGGGCATCAAGCCGAAATTATCAACGGCATTCCATCCGCAAACAGACGGACAAACGGAGAGACTCAATCAGGAATTGAAGCAATATCTCCGGATATTTATCAATGACAGACAGACGGATTGGGCCAAGTGGCTAAAGATAGCCCAGTTCTCATATAATATTAAACAGTCGTCGGCTACAGGAAAAGCACCATTCGAGGTCACGAGGTCGTACCTACCAAGAATGGGTGTAGAACCTGGTAAAAGCAAAAACGAGGCTGCGGGAACCATGGCAAAAGACATGAAGTCTGTCTTAGAAGAAACACGCAAGGCGTTGTTTAAATCTGCTGAGCAGATGGTTAAGAAAGCAGAGCGTAGACGCTCGAAATCCCCAGATTACCAAGTCGGTGATCTAGTTTGGTTAGATACCGAACATTTAAAGTTAAAAGATCGGCAATCAAGGAAATTGACTGAAAAGTGGATTGGCCCTTACCGGATTAAGGCGGTCTAGCCCAATGCAGTGGAGCTGGAACTCCCAAAACGTATGAAGGTAGTACCCACGGTGAACATCAGCCGTGTGAAACCTTACAAAGGAACGTTGCCAGGTCAACGAGTGGACAGGCCAGGACCTGTAGAAGTGACACAGGAAGGTCACGAAGAATTTGAAGTGGAAAAAGTCGTAGACGCGCGCTTGAAGCGTGGAAAATTAGAATTCCTAGTCCACTGGAGGGGCTATGGAGACGAGGACAGAACTTGGGAACCAGAAGCACATCTGGATAATTCTCGAGACGCTGTTCGCAAATTTTATAAAAACAAACCCTCAGCTCCCAGGAAGCTTCGAGGTATAGGCTCAAAAATATTTTCTTCTTTATTTCAACTGATGCCCGAAAATCTAACTACAACCTCTGGTACGTGGTCTCGTCTGGAAGTGGAACCATAGGAGGGGGGTAGTGTTACGATCACACATTTTCGGACCTTTAAATTTCATTCTCCTCTTTAACCTTTTTAGATACAACTCTCTCATGCAGTGAAGCTGGTCACACGGGCTGGGCCCCATGACATCATCAGCCACTGCCTCTATTAACTGTACAGTACACATGTACAAAATAAACCTGTAGTAGTATATATACCCCAATAGATCCAGGAAACTCCTCAGCGAGTCTTCCTGTTGTTTACCCACAACTAACTCGGTCCTCCTACTGAGCTTGCTAGCCTCAGGGACTGCGGTATACAAACCTAGTCACCCATTATTCTTCTTAGAGTTCGGCGTGTGCACCAGAGTATACAAACTTCTGGGTATTGTTACATCAAAACCCTGCAACAAATGGCAGCTATGCTTGCAGAAGATTATGTTGGAGGCTACAAAATCAAATGTATGAAGCAGCGTCCAGAGTCAGTTCAGGATCAGCAACACAAAAATGGACTGTCATTCAATGTATATTATTTACTTTACGAAGAAATTTCATATGCGATGAACTTTGGGGACATTGGACGCGTTGAGGCCTGCCTTGTGTCCTGGATTCCAATATTCAGGGCAACTGGCAAGCATAAATATGCTTCTCATATAATGAACTACCTATTGAATGTTCATTATAACTATTCTGCTGGCCTTACGTAAGTGTTCTACAACTACACAAGATATGGACAAAACTTACTCAATCAAAACAGACACGCTGTTCAGTACAATATTCTTGTCTTTCCCACTGGAAACCCTGGTAAATTTTGAGGGGTCAACTGGTGTGTTGAACTTTACAACCTCTTCACAAAAGTTCAAAACGGTGGTGAAGGCTCAAACTACACTGTGAATTCAATATTATCAGAGTCCATATGAATCCAAGTATATAGACCAAACAAGATATGCCCTGGCTGCAAGACCAAACGCATTATTCCAGAGCTATTGAACAAGGGTATGGTGTTATTGGACCAGAATGAGATGGATAAGGCAGGTGGAATGGAAGATGAACTATTAGATGAAGAGATACAGGGACTAGAAGAAGAGGATGTACTTGCTGAACTTGAGTAACAATACAAATATAGGAATCCGACTTTGCACCAGTGACGACTATCCCACTAGAAGGAAAAATAAGTGCAGTTGTCTTGGGATCACGGATACGCATGATGACGGCCGCAAAACACTGCAATAATGAAGCTCATCAAGAATTTGAGAGCAGCTGCTGTAAAATTTAACAGTCATTACCGCCCTCACTGGAGAACAAAGACATACTTACATTCTCCTTATTAGTAGTAGCCAATGAGGAAAGTGAGCGGGAGGGATGATTGACGCAGACCTGATTGCAAGCTAGGCAAAAAGATGAGATACACATAGAGAAAAATAAGGGAAACATACAATTATGGCCCTTAAGCTTGCAAGTGCTGTACTTATTCTTTCTGGGAAGGACTGGTGTAGTGTGACTAATAGAGCCAGTGCTGGCGGATGGTTGAAGTGGGGTTGAGGCAAAAGGAGACACAGTAGTGGCAACAGGCCATGGGGCATAGCACTGTATTAATGCTATGACTTCTGCACCATACTTCTCTCACTGATGCCACTTTGTTTCCTTCTTCAGCTTGCTCAAAGTCTTAATCTTGCGGTGATGTGCACATTCAGGATTGTGTATGTTGCAACAGAAGAGGGGTTGAGAGATAGAGATATGGCAGCAAGAACACCCTGTTGGACTATCTGAGACACATAAGTGATAGTTGGAATCTGAAAAGTGAGGTGAGAAAGCGAGAACAACAGATATAGCTATGATAGGAACCTGGCTATTCTCACCAGCAGCTTTGTTGTCAAAATACAGGTCAAACACTTTTCGCCTACACTTTAAGCCTGGCTGCACATCAGCATTAATCATATAATCTAAAACAGGGTCCAATTCTAGTTTACGCTGCTTAGTCATTGATACTCCCTCTCTCCTTTCAGCCGCTGTTGCACGAAGTGCATCCATCAAATCTGTTTCCTCGTTGTCTTCTGTCTCTACCCCCAACTCCTCATTTGTCAAGTCATTGCCTGTACGTTCAGCCATAAAGCCTCAGCTGTAGGTGTTGTGGGCGCCTTTGAGCTTGTTATAATGAATCTTTTGGCTGGTGTGTTTGGTGTGTTGCTGTTTTTTTTTCCTCTTTTTTGTTTGACTTTTCTCTTTTTTTTTCTTGCGTTCTTCATCAAAACATTCTTTTTCAGCAAATATATCAGCTGTCCCTTGTAGCATCCAGTTGCAAGCTGCCCAAACAACATGCTGTCGTAGTGTCTCTATTCTCATCTTCACCTTCTGTCCTCATGCAACTCTCCACTGTATCACGAGAATGATATCTAGTATGTCTATTCCCTTTGTTACAGGACTAGTTAATTGATTACCAATGTTTCAAAAAAAGAGCCTACCATTCCAAACAAATCTGTGGTGCAAAAACCCCAAGTCTTACCGGACAACAAGTGCTGGTACTCGGTTTCCTTGAAGTGGGTGGACATTTCAGAGTTAAATTACTTGATTTTATTTTGTACTTCTGACGGTAAGTGGCTCTGCAAATATATTGTTGCACCAATCACATCTTGAATATTATCAAAGAAAATCAGGAATTTAATCAGTGGAGGGTTGGAAGGTTTCCAGCCATCAGGTATGAAGAAACCTAAATCGGCATATGTGTGCAGGGGGTACTGTATTTTACAAACTCTAATAGCTATGTTGGGACGGTCAGTTGAGTGGTGAATAGTGATAAGCTTGTCACTGCGTAAGTGTAACAGCCTACTGACACTTTTTAGTGTGTCTGGCGGGAGTGTGGCCAACATTACAAGGAAGGGTATATGTGAGGGCAATATATACCATAAACAACCTAGCTCTTGGTACTCTGGTCGGAAATTTCCCCATTTGGTGATACAACAAGCCTTGTTAAAGACAACACTGATCAGATGTGAGTTAAAAAGTGGGTCTTGTAGAATCTTTTCAAATTCTCCACCTGCTTTCATCATTTGCTTGGGGTTAATGATGATTGCCCTGTACATCATGCTCCTGATGGCCTGCATTCTTCCCCACATATCATTAGTGCTGGCAAGAAAATGGGTCTGTAACACACCCTAAACTTTTCCATAGAGGCCATTTTTGCATTCACCGCAATTGCATGGATTTTAGCTCTTTTGAGAGAAGTGACATTTTGCTTGCCTAGTAGATTTAATGGGGTAATAATCACTTGAATGCCATTAGGATTGAGTAGTAGTGGTATGCTGAATACAAGTGTCTTGCCCATTCCTGTTGCAGCTTTGACAATAATATCATGGCCTCCTGCAATAATTGCCTGTGCTGCTTCAGCCTGCCAAAGATATGGGTGCCTACCAAGTATTTCTTTTGTGACTTTTCAAATCTTGGCCAATATATAAGTAGTCTTGTGACCACCTGGCCACACTTGCTCAATAAGAACTTGGGCAGTTTCCATATTTGATCCATAAACTCCAGATTTAGCTGGCATGTTGGAAAAATACAATAGATAGAATTTCCCATATTTGATCTTTGCAGTCATGGGTCACTGTGGCAACTGTTGTTTACTGATGTTAAATTCCAGCCGCTATGAAGAGAGAGCAAGGACAAATGTTGTGCTGATTTTGAATTTTTATCATATCATATCCAATCATATCTTATCACATCAAATCTTTTGCTTTAGGATTAAGTCCCCCCCTCTCCAAACAGTGGATGGGGAGAAGCCTGCAAAGCTTGGATATATATCAAAACTAATCATCTTCTGGGGCATTGAGAAATCCAATAAAGTACAACTATTCAACCAAGGCAAATTATTGAACCATTATATAGTAAAATGTTATTTATGTGTTTTTTTTACATTGCAGTCTTTTCACTGCACACTGCACAACATTATACTCCAATTTGTGGCTGCAATACTACATCCACTGTTTGCATTGGGACTTGGTTGTGTAAAAGTTTGGTGCCTTTAATCCCCCACATGATCTATATCTGTTATAGTGCCAGTTACTGTAGAGTTACAAAGCTAGGTTCATCACAGCACTTTGAGGCCATTGAGCATGTTGTTGTGATGTTACAATAGCATTTTTGGACCTATTTTTCATTTTTCATATTTCGGACTTTTGTGCCACATGGCACTTACCATATGGGGATATTACATAAAGCTGAGCACATGGTGAAGTCATATGATTGATTACATGACAGGTCACATGATCAGTCATGTGACATGACATCATCAATTAGTAATATAGACAATAACATCATATAGAATACAATGGAACATTACAAATATTTGTATTAACTGTACAGTTCCACATGTATACTAGTATATATACCCTTGCAATAGATATAAACTCCTCAGCAAGTCCTCCTGTTGTATACCAACAACTAACTTGTTCCTACTACCTGACTCTACCAACTCACACTTCACTTCACTTCCTTATTATCTCTCTGAGTTTCTATGTGTAAACCAGAGTCTACAAACTTTGGGTATTGCTACACTAGGACTCACTCTCATCACTCTCCTGCACACTGTGCAAAGCTGGACCAAAGGCTTTAAGTGGAAATTACTATATGCGGCCCTCAGCGTTAAGAGGTGGTTCTGAAAACCTTTTCTTGTCCATACACAGATCATTGGGCTTAGTGCCAGACTGTAGTGACTAAAGGTGTTTCCACAGAGCAGGGTGAGCATTCCCACTCAAGGAAACTAGGAAAAACTCGAAACATCTACATGGCCCCCAGTGTCAAGGGGAGTACTTAGC
Organism: Serpula lacrymans var. lacrymans S7.9; assembly: GCF_000218685.1. Taxonomy (NCBI): domain Eukaryota; kingdom Fungi; phylum Basidiomycota; class Agaricomycetes; order Boletales; family Serpulaceae; genus Serpula; species Serpula lacrymans. The sequence continues at coordinate 1,701,064 of NW_006763300.1, forward strand.
TCAGCAGACGGTGTGGAGCCTCTGTTGATTAGATTATATACAAGCGTCTTCTTTGTGTTCCTCTGACCAGGCCAGGCACTAGCCTCTGCCAGTTTGGAGATGGGTTAACAGCTTAACAAGTGGACCACCCACTAACAACCATTCGGACCAGGGTTTATTACCATTACCTTTTATATATTTTTCAAATACTGTACGTGTGGGTAGTCGGAGATTGAGATCTGATATCCGACTGGGAAGAGGTAGATCCACAGTATAGCAAGTGGGGACCCCCAGTTACTTCTTTTTTACTTTACACACAAAACAAGTTGTTGCAAGAACAGCCCGTAGTTCTCAATGCCCTCCTTCACAGGATGAGACAACAAATTGTAGATCTGATGGCACAGCTCGGCGAAATGCAGGCCAACCCCCTTGCACAAGTTGAGTGAAAGTTTGACAAAAAAGTCGAGATTGTTGCTGACCCCGGCAGTTTCAAGGGAGACAGGGCTAAGTTTGCTGAATGGTGGATAAAGCTCCAAATTTGGATCAAGGCAAATTACAATGCCTTTGAAGACAATTTTGAGCTCTCAACTGCAGTCTTGTTGAGACTTAAAGGACCTGTGCCGGTTAATACACCCAAGTCAGACTCCAGGAGTGTTACCAGTCACAGTCGGGCAACTGGCCAAACCTGGGACAATCTCAAAGTAGAGATTGAAAAATATTTTAAACCACAGGTGGAGCAGGCATCAGAAAAACACGATTTATATATAAATGCAATTTATTGCGTTTATATGCTATAATAGCAAAAATATCCCTTATATCCATAAATGTGATTCTTGCACAGTCCCTTACTCTAAACTGCATAAAGATCAATAAATATCATCTTTATTGATATTTACACAGTTTAGAGTATTGATATATCATCAAAAGTGGTTTATAGCACAGTTGTTAAAACAAAAATGACCTTGCACTTTTTCACTATAGTTTACTCTAAATGCAATTCTATTGATCCATACTCAATTATATCCAAAGAAAAGCACTAATAAAGCAAATTATATTGATTCTAAATATTTGAAATGCTGCAGCACTATTGTAATATCTGTAATTATGATTTGGATGCTTTTGCTGCTTCCTCTAAAGCATCAAAATCAAACATAAGCTCAGATACATCAGATTGCCCCACTGTTATACAACCATTCCTACAAAAATACTTGAGGTTAAAAAAAAGGTTTGAATGATAATGAATTTGTAGTAAGCTCTTACCAAACATATTCATCAATCTCATCAAATACAGCTCCCAAGTATGTAGGAGAACATTTCTAAAATATTTCCAACAACCTCATATGATGATCCCACCTTGTAAAAGTATAATTAGTATAGATTTATGGTGATCAAGGTGACGTACCTAGCAGAAAATGCTGTCTCTGAGAATTCTATTATAGTGTTGTTAATAGCACCTAGTAGAGCACATTCAATCTGGTAAATAAATTTGATTGTCAGTTTTATTTAAAGAAAGATATGAACACTTACAAAGCATGCTACTAGAGCCAAAGTAGGAAGATTGCGTAGATATGGGTTATTTTTTCTACCATACTTTCTACCTTCACCTTTAGGACCCCACCATTGTGCTTGAAAAAGAATTTTGATGATATCATTCTTCCAAGGTTGGTTTGTGTCAGACGTCTTCTCTTGTATATTTGCAGTCAGTATAAGTATAACAATAAAGCTCTAAAATAACTCACCTTTAAATCTATGCTGTTATTGATAAAAGCTCCTGAGTTTATGATCCAATGGATTGTATCACTTAGTTTGTCCTTGTGGATGTTTTTGATGCCATACGTAGGGGGTACACTGATTTTAGCTTTGGAAATAAGTTCCCCTCTGACCTATGTAGAACCTTTCCACATCTGTATTTACGGTGATAATCAGTATGGATATATATGAAGAAGTTTAAACTCATGTATTGTAGTACTTGAGACTTGAGGACCTGGTCATCTTGTATCTCCTTCATTTTGTCCACTAGGCCACTGTCATTCTCTGCTGCTGTGGCTTTGACCAACAAATCCCAGCATATTGATTGACGACTGAGGGGATTTGGAAATCCTTTTTCTGTGACTGTAAAAAGTCTCATAGCTTTGTGAGCCAGGCTTGCAATACATTTGTTGTTAGGGCAGGCCATAGAATGAAGCTTTGGTTTTGCAGTGGAAGATTTTGGAAGAGAAATGATGTTGGGGCTCCATGACACAGTAGATGTAGATGTAGAAACAGTGGGACAATCTGTTCCTCTTACAACCTGTAGGCAAGTAAATAAATGTTCTCAAGGTGACAATAGTCTTACCTCATTATCATCCACAACTCTTTTTGGGGAACTCTCCTCCTCCTCCTCCTCCTCCTCCTCCTCCTCCTCCTCCTCCTCATTATCATCTGATAGAGGCTGTAAAGGAGGTATTACAGAATTATCTTGATCATCACTAGATATTTCTGCAGGACCCAGAATATGATCTATCATAATTTTGCGATCATCAGCATTGTCATCATTATCATTGTTGTCATTATCATCACCATCCAGACATATTTTCTTGCCATGTAGGTCATCTCCTTCAGAATCTTCTTCATCAGCCAACATTGCTGCTACTCTCTTACGCGTAGCTGCAAATAGGTATTCAGTTTTTGTGCCCTTAAGAGTAAGATCACGTACCAGATTTCTCTGCCTCAGCTTCTGAGGCTAATGCAACCTTTTTTCTTGCTAGAAGAGCCCCAAGCAAATTTTCATCTTCTTTGCTGAGTGTTGTGGCAGCTGTGGCATTAGGTTTTGCAGAAATAGCCTGAAAATTGTAAATAGTAAGGTATTGGTGTAGAATAAATAAGAAAGACCTGTTTATTTTGACGTGGCTGGGGCTGTCTAGGCTGAGTTGAAGGAGGTGGTGATGGAGAAGATGCTGTCACTAGATCATTTGCTACACCTCTGCCCCTAGTTCTGAGAGCAGTAACTTGTTTGGACCGTGTAACTCTAGGCACTGAAGTCCTCAAAAAAAACAAGCAAAAATGGCAAGACCTGAATGCGTTTTCAGCCGAATGGTAATTCATAATAAATAAGCAAAAACAAACCATACTGGGACCCACAAAATGACACATTACCTGCGTCCCCTCTATCCCTTCCAAAACCTATAAGTCAAAATAAGCAACCCAAATAAACTGATATTAAGTTTTAAGCTACATCTACTTAAAGAATGCATTCCTCTCCCAACCATTCCTATTTTCTACCCAATTTCTAAACTGACCATCTGTGTGTAAGTCAAATAAGGCTCTCTTGCCCTGATAATCTAAATTAAAGTGTGTTGACTCCTTAGATCTGAAAATGGCAAAATCCCCACTCTTCAGCTCAAGAACAAGTCCCTGCTCATGTAACACAAGAGCACCCTCTGTAAAATCTCCCAGTGGAAGAACAAGGCAAAGGATGTGATCCTTACCATCCCTATGAGTGGTGGTGCTCACATTAATATTAACAACAAGGATAAAAAAGGAGTGACTGGAGATCCTGGTTTTCCAGGGAGGGTATCAACTATCTTGGCTAGCATAGAGTATTCTTCTGGTAGGCAGAATTCCATCTAGAAAACACATACATCAGAGAAATTTAGGCATGAAAGAAATAGCAGAAATCTTACAACGTCAGAAATCCATTGGAAAACATCTGCAAAAGCATCCTGCAAGTTCAAATAAAGCTGCTCATTGTCTGAGCCCTCCTTTGACAAATAAGGGATCATCTGGGTTTTGTTAGTGACGCCTAATTCATGTGGGTGCACATCAATAGGTGCCCCATAACCCTTGATCAATGTCTGTATGTGAGTGATATATATATAGAGAGGGGGGGAAACATACCTGAGTCCCATATCTGTTCCACCAGGAGAAGTGGAGACATTTGAAAGGTTCATCATTACCCAGAGCGCTGGAGAATACTGGCAACCCATCAAAGCTAGCCTTGAGGTGGGCCACTAGAGTTGTCTTCATATGCCTAGGCATTGAATGGCATATGAACACCATCAATGTGTCGTCGTCATTTTGCATATCGATTGCTGGAGGAATAGATGACATGGGAATGCGTATATAAACTCCATCCCTTTTGCATCCATTAGGATAAAATGTAGATAGCTGTATATCAAGTATCAGATGAGAAAGGAGCATAGGAAAGTGACTGGAACTTACCTTGGCAGACAAATCTTGCATATCTGTGATGGCAGGGGCATTGCATGCTAAGACACGCTCAGATATTGTCCACCAATTGTTTTCTGAGCTGTTGTGGCTGGCTGGATATGTAATGTTGCATTCTGCAAGGCACTGAAACTTTGTCTTGATCCTGCAAGGGGTTGGGATTGTGTCAATTGCATCATCCATTGCATCGTCCATCGTAAAAGGCATCTGGGTGGCCCAAAGAGAGAGCGGTTCTTCCATGCATGGAAGAAGGCACTTCCTCCATGCATGATGTGAGTGTTTGGGTAAGCAAAACATACTACAATGTAGATAGATATTAGCAGGAATATACTGTAAGTGAAACTGAAGACTTACTTTAGTTCAACAGAATTGAACAGCCTGTCCGCGTCTTTGAGAGACATACAATCAAAGATTTTCTTGAGGAAAAGACCCGGGAAGGTAAGTGCGAGGGACTGGCCTAGGCGCACAATGGTGGGGATGATTTGGGCATGGACAAGAGCACCAACACCTTATAAAAAGTGAGTAGCTGCTTGTTGGGGATGGGAGAGGGGTGAGGAGGAGGACAGAGCAACTTACCATCTGTTCCAGGGTCCCTCAGCACCTTTGCAACCTCCCATGGCACCCTAGAGCCTACCCTACTCAACGTCCAACGCATGTCAAGGCCAGCAATGAGGACAAGAGAGTAGATTGACCCACCGGCAGTGATTTGCATGTACTTCCAGCCGGTTGAGACCCACTGGTAGAATGCATGCTCAGTGGGACATCCAGCAAGGCCCTTTACCTTGCCATCATAAAGGCCCTTGAGGATTTGGTAAGGACCTGCAGCACTTAGCAGGCTCAAGTTTGTGTAAGCGTGTACATTCAAAATGTAATTATAACATTGCACTTACCTGTGAGTCTTCACAGCAAGATTAATCTTGCTCACCATCATCATGAAAGACACGCCTACCTCATGGCTAATCAAACGAGAGCAGAGCAAAACAGTGTCCTCCGAATGATTGAACCCAGATCCCTGCCAAGTCCCACAGGAAATAAAGGCCTTGATATCATTGATCCATCGAGCAAGACTGAGGGAAATTGAGTTGAAATGAGCTGTGGCCATGGTGGAAATAATGGCATCCGAAGATGCAGTTGAGGTATGTGCAACATTCCTGCCAATTTTCCATCTGCTACCGGCTACTAAAGCCACACCATTTCTAGGGCATCTGTGCTGGGGTAGCGGCCTATCTCCATCCGGTCCTTGCAATTGAATGGGAGGTCCGGCATCCAGTGAGAGAAGATCTTGGAGTCTTCTTTTTAGCTGCATGTTTTGATCCTGGCTACTCTCTAGACAGGTTAGGATAATATTAACATCTTGGTAGGATAGCAAAACTTCGAAGATTTAGCGTGAGTCTTGCATTTTGAGACTTTTTGCTGAGAGGTTCTCTGGCACTGTGTGACACGATGTGGCCCTACCCACCGCATGTTGTGGACAACATTCTCACGCCCATTTTACAACCTTGCTGCAGTCAAATCACGCTATTTCTGCAAAGTTTGAGCATAGTTCTGGAGCCCTGGTCCTGGTCTATACAATGATCAGCTATTCCTGATGGTATTATGAAAGGAATGGGACCAGAAATACGAACCTATTAATGGTTATCAGAGGTAGAAGTGACTAATATATCTTACTCACTCAGGAAACTGCAGACACCCCTCAACCCCTTCACGCTGACTTGCACACATTACTAACATTCTACTTGACAGATTTCTCTCTGTTTTCCAATGCAATCACTTGATGAATCCAGCCAGACATGTGCATGACGCCCTATTCTGCATGTGGGAAAATTTTACTTACCCAATTTGTGGTTGGGACATGGCCATTGTAACACTGGACTTCCAGCCAATTCCCAAGCTTCACAAATAAATCTGAGCTACAGATACAGGGTAAGCCTCTCATTTTGCACTGAAAGGTTACTAGTTGATTGAAGGAGAAATAGTTGACATCTTTTGTATGGCCACATAATCTGAATAAAATTGCAACTCACAAGGCGATGGATATTGAAATTCACAAAGAGTGAAGTGTGCATAGCTATTCCAACTTACAAGTCATGGATTTTGACCACATATTCAAGTCACCACCTATGCCACTCTGGGCCAATTCAAATGATGTGATCTATAATTTCATTGATTGTCACAAAAAAAAAGGTCAATATTACAACTCAAAGGATTACCTTTACATGTTCCTTTCTGTGCAGCTCCAAAAACCCCACGAGATCCCAGATGTATCCTACCTTTTGAAACAATGGATAGAAGATGGCCAATTTCTTGAGGCATTTGCCAGCGAGCTAGATTCTCATGCTATTGATACTGCGACATGGCATGCTCACGCTCACGCTCAGTCAAAGACACCACAGCCAACTTACTCACCATCCCAGACCATGCAAGAATGGATCCTTGTGTAACAATACCCAGAAGTTTGTATACTCTGGTGCACACGCCAAACTCTGAAGGATGATGAAGGGTCTGAGTGGGTATACTCAGCCTAAGCTAGCAAGCTTAGTAGGAGGAACAAGTGTGTTGTGGGTAAACAACAGGAAGACTCGCTGAGGAGTCTTTGTCTTTATTGCTAGGTATATATACTACAATACATGTGGTACTGTACAGTTAATGTAAATATTTGTAATGTTCCATAATGTTCCATCGTATTCTATATGATGTCATTGTCTATATTAATAAGTAGTGATGTCATGTCATGTGACCTGTCATGTGACTGATGATGTAAGCGATCTTGTGTCCTGTCACATGATTGGTCTCGTGACTTCACCATGTGCCAACTTATGTAATATCTCCATATAGTAAGTCACGTGACATAGAGTTTGAAAATAAAAAGTAAACATAGGTTCTGAAAATGTGATCGTAACACTACCCCCCTCCTATGGTTCGACTTCCAGACGAGACCAAGTTCCAGAGGTTGTAGTTAAATTTTCAGGCATAGGTTGAAATAAAGAGGAAAACATATTTGAGTCCATTCCTTGAAGCTTCCTAGGAGCTGAGGGTTTTGCTTTATAAAAATCGCAAACAGCGTCTCGAGAATTATCCAGATGGGTTTCTGGTTCCCAAGTTCTGTCCTCGTCTCCATAGCCCTTCCAGTGGACTAGGAATTCTAATTTCCCACGCTTCAAGCGTGCATCTACGACTTTCTCTACTTCAAATTCTTCGTGACCTTCCTGTGTCACTTCTACAGGTCCTGGCCTGTCCACTCATTGACCCGGCAACATTCCTTTATAAGGTTTTACACGGCTAATGTTAACCGTGGGAACCACGTTCATACGTTTTGGGAGTTCCAGCTCCACTGCATTGGGCTTGACTGCCTTAATCCGGTAAGGGCCAATCCATTTTTCGGTCAATTTCCTTGATTGCCGATCTTATATATATGTGTGCATCAACACATGTCTTTGGGTTTCTCTTGAAAGTGGCTCTAAAGAAATACTACTATCAAAAAAAACATGTTTTTTTGTCTCTTGTTCTTTTCTACATTTATTTGTGTGTTGTTACCAGAATCAAGCACCCTAGTTTTAATATGGCCGGGGCCGCGCTCAGATTGAGACGCTGTCATGCACCAAAGTTGACTGGTAGCATGGACAGGTGTCAGTAATGAAGCAGAAATTCAAAAGACTCGCCTTTGTGTGTGCGGAGCTTGCTATCACTGGGATCCTCATCATCTTTATTGTTCTCAAACCTGCCTTGTGCTACAATTAGCAAGGTAGTGCTCATCCCGCTTTGCCACAGTACCAAGCCCCCATCTCAGCTAACCCTTGTCCTCAAACCCACACCACTTGGGATTTATTTTGAAGGACCATAAAGCTTACCACCCCACAAACAACCAGAGCACCCACCATCCTAGGAGGCCTGGCCCACAAACAAGTTCCGTGGAATCTGGGAGGATTATTTGTTAGTTTGTTTTTGTGTGTGGTTTTCTAACAGGCAGTCTTCATCATTGACAATGCTGGTGCAGCAATTACATTGATATCATAAATAGTACCATTACAATCATCTGAATCATCTGTTACACAACTCTCAAGGGGTGAGAAGTAATTATAATTAGAACAAGTGGGAGCCACCCCATATCCTTTATTGCGCGTGCCACATCCCAGATCAGGAGCCACCTTGTTGTGGTTTACTTTATTATATTAAGGAGCTAAGGTACCCAAGTTACCTAAGCTCCAAATTCTTTTCCCTGAGCCTTCATTTCAGCTACCTGCTGATCATAGAAAAAGGCCTGGATTTTGTCGTAAGAACAACCAGTCAGTGAGTTGAGCTGATCATCCAGTTTTTCTGTTTCTAATTGGCACGCCTGGCACCCTTGGTTTTGGTTTTGAGCAACCTGTGCACCATTTCTACAATCTTGGGACATGTGCCCCTTCCTTGCCACAGTTGTAACAGGAGCCCTTGAATCTGCACTTTTGTCCCTCCTGGACCGCACTGATATCCATAGGAGCCCCCCACCCTGGCTGCAGCCTGTACGGCTTGAACCTGTTGGAATTGTTTTGTTGCTTTGGTAACCCAGGGCGCCTCTGGGAATTGTTGTTGTATTTGTTGGTGGACCTGCCACCAAATTGCATTTGATAGAGCTCTTGAGCCCAACCAATTTCTCGAACCGCTTCTGCTGCGGGCACCAAATCATCTTCTCGTTGGAGATAGAGTTGCTAAGTGATTGCTAGAGCCACGTTCTGCTCCAACAACTCTACTGCATGTTCACTCCAAGCCCTCCTTGGATGGAGAGGGCCAGGAATTGGGTTACAATTGTCTGTCCTCATGTTGCCCTGTTTAAAGGAACAGATCTGCTGGTGTGCCCAGTCACATCAGGAAAACATGATTTTACTATGATTGGATATAGTTTGGTATGATTGGGTGATAGATCAAAAATAGCATTTGTGGCAAATAGTGCACTATAGATTGATATAGATGCCACTACTGCTGCATATAGAGTACTTTTATTGCAATTAAGGCCAATCAGATCAGTTCAAAGTTGTCAATACTAAAATAATGGACTTCAAGTTACTATACTATGACAGATGAATTCTATACTACCATATTGTTTGGTATGCAAATTTACTAGCCCAATTATTAAGTAAAAATGATCCACAAACATCCAGTACATTATCTGTCCTCCAAGTAGATGGCCAAACACTTCCAGGTCCAGTAAGAGGAACCAGATGACAACTTTGACTTATGTTCCCCAGTAGAATAATAGCACCAGGTGCAACACCATTTGCCTTAGGGACTGGCTTGGTAATAACGTACATGTTATGAAATTGCCCAGGATTTCTAGATATTTTGTACCACTCCACGTAAGCCAAAAGGCCTTTGGGCCATGAATGAGGTGCAATGTTGTAAGAATAAAGGATATCTGGGAGTGAGAATATGACCCTCAATCTCCCAACCTTCATCCCTATAGTGACATAGTAAGCAAAGAAGCAGTAGAGGGACAATACAGTTTGATGTACCTTGCAGGCCTGTTGCCTCTGCTTCATCAGTATGTGCTACAATAACAGCATCAAATCTGCCCTCCTCTCCTCTTTTTCCAGGCTGGGCCTTTATACCATCCATATTTTGGATGCTATCTATATCATTACTCAGACTATCCAACACAAATTTGAATGAGTGCCAAATATTTAGTTGATCAAATGGAAGCTGGGCCAAGGCTACTTGATTTCTAGGGATTGTGTTCCCTCTGTCCATGAATTTGTTAAGGAAAGTACGTAGGTGATATGAGAAAGATGGACATTGATGACTTGTTTGAATGCTTTTCAGTGTCTGGCCAGGGGAATGTGGATGTTTAGCCAGGAAAATAGATAGGGATTTGGATGAAGGCGATGAACTAGCCTCTATACCTCCTTCCAGCTCTGCCTGCTTCTCTTCTTCTCTCTTGTAGTCGTTCAGGTAGCTTTCAAACATAGCTACTTTCTCCTGCCTACTAAGCCACTGAGTCATCTGAGGAACTTTGTCATGGGAATTTGATACCCTCCAGCCTTCCTTGGCAAAATCTACGTGGAACCTTTTGAACATTTTTGTGTTGTAATTGTTGGTGGTGCCAAAATTTCTAATACATTCAGCATAGTGTAGCATGGAGTGAAACTTGGGAATGTTGAGATGTTCTCGTACCCCAAGATGGACAAAAATGTGCTTGTTGGCATGATAGAGATCCGGGGAATCTTCCGGGTATTGAATGGTGGTATCGTCATGGCTTGCATATTGTGCAATGTAGATAAAGTCCAGGAGTGCCCTATAACACATTACAACCTGAGAGGGGACCTTCCTTACAATTCACCCCAGTAAAATCCTCGCCATATCTTTTCTCTCCGTCCCAGATATCTGGGATAGCTGTGACCAACCATGCTTGAAATGCCGTACACCAAAGCAAGGTGGGAGTCTACAAATGCGATCATCCAGCTCTTTGTTGGTCATCAAGCTAGAGCACCAGTGAATCAGATGTTTTACGATACCTTGGTAGAGTTGACGGAGTATATCAGGGGTTATGGCCATGTGGATGTTGCAATGAGGAAACCCCTCCCAGAAAGGATGATGGACACCCCCAGACACATTTTGAGCTTTGCATCTCTCCTGGAAATTGCTGATAGAGGTTGCATCAACTTTGGCTGTCAATATAACCTCAGCAGTCTTCCTCTGGGTCCTCCATCTCCCTGGACGTCTTTCTCCCATGGTATCTTCAGAGGCATTGCATTTAGGACAGGTCCCATATTTTGCACAGGTGACAAGACATTGTTCTGGATAATCAGCTACGTAGCAGGCTAGGATGGGATGGATCCTCCTAACCCTTCCATCTCCCCCTGTGACTTCCATTCCACACTTGCCAGGCTCTATCAGAGGCTCCAAGACTATGCACATTGAGTCATGAAAGAGTTGTTGAATATGTGCTGACTTTTGCTTTTTGGATAGATTGTCTCCTACATTTTTGCTGACAGAGAGATAGGCAATGAGAATACAGGCGTGTTTGGAAGGTTTACGGCGCATAGATCTGGGCAAATTTTCCAGAGTTAGATATACTGGATAAGCAAACTTGTTGCCAGAGAACTGGGTGAGTTGCGTCTTGTCTGTGGCTATGATAACAGGGGCTACACAGGCACCTTCAGGTAAGCAATTGTAGATGGGAATATTATTGTCAAATATCTGAAATGACACATTTAGATTCATGCCACCTGCCTGTACTGTGTTCTACCAATCTCTGGTCCACATCTCATTGTAAATCCTGTGAGATTTTGAAGCATTGGTGAAGATGCGCTTGGGCCTGTAGACAATATCCTTGGCATGAGCTGGATTTCCTAGCAAGGACTTGATAGCTTCAATAGGATCACGATGATAAACCATATGCTTATGCTCGGGACTGTTCCTGAACCACAATTCTCTAGTTTTCCAAGTAGCACGTTCTGGAACACAATTGACCAGCTTATGGAGCCCATATATATTATGGTAGGATAGACCTAATTTATCCGCCACCTTTGTTGAAATAGATAAATCAGTATATGTGCTTGAAAAAGAGAAGAGGCAATGTACCCCTGGTATTGCCATTAATCTATCAAATGATTTATGGCCTACTCCATCCTGTACAGCCCAGCAAGCAACCCTCCAGTCTAGCTCTGACGCAAAGGGTGCAAAAATGTTCCCTAATCCATCTGACATATCTGAATCCATATCCATATCACCATCCATATCCTCAGCTCCAAATTCTCTCCTCCATCTTTCATACACTGTTTTATCCATCCTAATCACCTTGCCTGCAGTAGGGTGGGGTACCTCAATACGCTCCTCATTATCTTCATCAGGAAGCTTTGAGGGTCCAGCCATATTCTCCTCAGATTCTGTGGGAATAAGGTCATAGAGATGATCATAGTAGTCATCCACCACGTCTTCTGGGTCTTCACCCATAGGTCTAAGTTCATCAGGTAACATGTCAGGTACTTCCCTTATCTCCAAATCATTGCCCCTATCAAGTTCTCCTGGAATTGTCAAACTTTGTAGCTTCCCTTTGTTATACCATTTGCAGCTTCTTGCTGACAACAAATGGGATATCAGGCCCTGGGGAGTTTTAAGCTTCTTGTGACAAGCAGGACAGATTGTAGGATCCTCCTCCGTAGACTGGGCAGATGTGAGCTCAACTTGAACATTCAAAGTGTAACAATACCCAAAGTTTGTATACTCTGGTGCACACGCCGAACTCTAAGAAGTATAGATGGGTGACTGAGTTTGTATACTGCAGTCCCTGAGGCTAGCAAGCTCAGTGGGAGGACCAAGTTAGTTGTGGGTAAACAACAGGAAGACTCGCTGAGGAGTTTCCTGGATCTATTGGGGTATATATACTACTACAGGGCTATTTGTACATGTGTACTGTACAGTTTGATAGAGGTAGTGGCTGATGATGTCATGGGGCCCAGCCCGTGTGACCAGCTCCACTGCGTGAGAGAGTTGTATCTAAAAATGAAAAAAGGTTAAAGAGGAGAATGAAATTTAAAGGTCCGAAAATGTGTGATCGTAACACAAAGCCTGAAGTACTGATCATAGGCCAACCATAATGAGATGCTAGACATAGAGAGGGAGGCACCTACTGGATCAGATGGATGGGCATTTACGTGACAAGCACAATGATGGCAAAGGTCAGTGAGGCAAAAATACAACAGTCTGAATACATATCATCAAACCTAAATATTACATGTAAAGCTACAGACTACACTGTGACTGATAGCAATACATTCTATAGGCACAGTTCAGGATTTGTTCATAATCGTAAAATAAAAGACAAAAAAGTACCTCCTTTTACTTTTTTTGCCTGCTATGGGTGCGTGTTGATCTCAGGTGCTTGCTGACAGGCTCCTCCCCTTCATTTCTATCTGAAGTGCATTTAGTTCCACTTGAAGGCTTGCTGGGCCCAGATATGGGTGGGTCTGGGGGACTGTGATGGTCGACAGGCAAAGACAAGAGACATGGTTTCTTCACGTCTTGGAGCTGCAGCTGGTACCTCTCTCTTCCAGCAGTGATAACCTCCACAGATGCTCCCACCCTATCAGACTCAGGCTCAATACTGTTCCTCATATCTTTCACAATATCCACCATCTCCTGGTGTGAAATATGTTTGGGAGGAGGACTATAAAGCATGTTGCCATCACCACTAAATGTTTCACTCCACATGAACGCACTGAAAAGCTTGACCATCTCTGCCCTGACAGACACATGCCAGCGGAAATAAGGGTTGATGCATGCCATAAAGTGTAGGCGTGAGAGCATAACTTTTTTCATTGCTACTGTGTTGGCGTCAAGTGTGTGGCACCCCCATTAGACCCAGACAGGAATATTGTCTCGTTTGCTGTGAGAAGAAAGTTGCGACTGATGAGATGGGATATTCAGGTGATGAGATGGGATATTCAGGATGCCTCCCTTAGTACCATTGCTGGGGAGATCCTCTTGGTAATCAGAGGTACTGTGATGCTGATGAGATGATGACTTTGGAGGCTGATGAGATGCTGAGAGCTTTGAGAACGCAGTTTCCTTCCCTTTCTGCTTCTAAGATGCTGAGCACTTTGAGAATGCAGTTCCCTTCCCTTTCTGCTTCTGAGATGCTGAGCGCTTTGAGAATGCAGTTCCCTTCTCTTTCTGCTTCTGAGATACTGAGTGCTTTAATGATGCAGGTGCTTTGTCAACCTCTGCTGCAGCAGTTTCCTTCTCTTTCTCAACCCAGTCAATTTGCTGACAGTAGGGACCTTTGCAGTTAATCATGATCAACCATAGCATCCAGAAAACAGACTCTAAGTTATGGATGTAATTGTGTGGTACTTCAGGCTGTAAAATCCTCCCTATAGCTTGGTAAGGATAAATCCCCTACATTCAGGACATATCAGTAAAGATTCTAATATAATTGGTTTTGTTTACTCACTGTAAGATATCTTGTGGTCCTAACTGTGTCTCCATCTTGAACGTTTTCAGCCATTGCCCAATCTCCCAAGACACCAGGACGCTGTGGATACCAGTTATTACTAATGTCAACAGGCCAATCTGGGACAGCAAAATGGGGCAAAGCAGCCTTGACTCGAAGCCATGAATTGCCATTGCTAACATCACAATGAATGAAACCACGTCTCATGTGACCATTCTGAAGGCCTGCATAGCCAGCCAGATATTAGCAAGAGATGAGATGAACGTAAATAATCCTTGGTTTACCAAGTAAAACACCAATGATCCCATCCAGCATTTCACGTACACAGGAAAACCACACAAGTTCTACCCCAACTGTTTTCATGGCCATGCAATGATGTGTATGGTCCTCCAAGGCTGCCAACTCTGCCAACTCTGAAACTCCAGTAGCACTCATGATGACTTTGGTCGTGTCCTGAATAAGCGTCTGAGGATGTGCAATAGATGGCACAAGGGTCAAGGATGGTGAAAGACAATGGTCTCGTATTGGAATTCCAGACAAGAAGTGTATGTCATCCCAACCAGTGTTTGCCCTATCATATAAGGCATCCACGTCTGGGTGTCCAGCTAATATGATGTCGTTAAAAGATGCAAGAGGCTGAGATGTATGATTGTCAGGAAAATGAAAGATAGGCGTGGAGTTGTTTGGATTGTAGCCTACAAAGAATGGATCCCTTGCAAGATCTTCTAGCTTGTCGTGAATGTTGCTGTTGGAAGGTGTACCAGTGGTAAACCAACAATCCTTGATGATGACATGATCAGGATCTTCAAGTGCACGAGGCCCATCACCAGAGACCTCCGCCACCATAACCCTTGTGGCTCTTCCTAACAGGCCCGTCGGCTTGAAGAGGATTGCAACAACTTTACAGAGTAGAGTGGCTGCGCCTTGCTGAACATGAAACACTGGCACACCCTCATTGTCATAATACATAGCATGGTCATAGCCTAGCCATCCAGTTTTTGAGTAACGTAGGAAGATCATGGTTCTGATGAGTAGCTCTGGATATGAATGGTGAACTGGTAGCATTTCCTCCTCTGGTGAATAACAATATCCTTAGCATTGGCCCACAGAGGGATAGTCCAACACAATATCTCTTGGAAACTTTGCTCACGAAGGACAAACAATGCTGTATCTGCCAACTGTCCTATGGCAAGGTTGACAAGGTGAGGAGAGTCTGCGTATTTGACCTCGCACGTAGAAAATAGGTGATGCCAGATATAACCCCCATCCACAACATCATCAACAAGCATTAGGTCTGGTTTGCGTCTATCACACACCAACCTTTCTGCAGATGACACCCATTGATATTGATGTGACTTCCTGATTGAAGAATCCATCAAAACTGACTGCAAGTCATCGTTGACAACCTAACCCACATTAAGCTAACAGGTAAGAGTCACTCTGCAGATAAATCACTCGCCTTGTTAAAGAATGACGCTATTTTGTCCTCCTACCTTTTCCTGTATTCTGTGTAAAATATGGGGAATACTCCTGACACCAACCATGCATAATATATCCACCAGGTCCAGGGCTTTTGGTACCCAAAAAATTGACAAGTTTTTCCACAATGGACGCCACAGTCTCCTTCAACAGGCTGTCAGAAAGCCTGGTATCTTGGGCAAGGTGTTACGATCACATTTTCAGAACCTATGTTTACTTTTTATTTTCAAACTCTATGTCACGTGACTTACTATATGGAGATATTACATAAGTTGGCACATGGTGAAGTCACGAGACCAATCATGTGACAGGACACAAGATCGCTTACATCATCAGTCACATGACAGGTCACATGACATGACATCACTACTTATTAATATAGACAATGACATCATATAGAATACGATGGAACATTATGGAACATTACAAATATTTACATTAACTGTACAGTACCACATGTATTGTAATATATATACCTAGCAATAAAGACGAAGACTCCTCAGCGAGTCTTCCTGTTGTTTACCCACAACACACTTGTTCCTCCTACTAAGCTTGCTAGCTTAGGCTGAGTATACCCACTCAGACCCTTCATCATCCTTCAGAGTTCGGCGTGTGCACCAGAGTATACAAACTTCTGGGTATTGTTACACTAAGACTCGCTCTTATCACTCTCCTGCACACGGTGCAAAGCCGGACCACAGGCTTAAGTGGAATTTCTGTATACGCGGCCCTCAGCGTTAAGAGGTGGTGTCCGAAAACCTTTTTTGTCATACACGAGTTGTTGGGCCTAGTGCCAGACCGTAAAAGACTAAAGGCTGTTCCCGCAGAGAAAGGCGAGCTCCTACTCAAGGGAAATAGGAATTGAATTGAAACATTGCACACGGCCCCCAGTGTTAAGGGGTGTACGTAGTTGCAGCAGAAGGTGTGGAACCTCTGGCTGTTAGTTTAGTTAGAAAAACTTCTTTTTCGTGTTCCTCTGACCGGGCCGGGCACTTGCCTCCGCCAGTTGGAGAAGGGTTGACAGCTTAACAAGCGGACCACCCCCTGACAACCGTTTGGACCAGGGTTTATTACTGTTACTTTTTATATACACTTTTACTACTATACGTGTGGGTAGTCGGAGATTGAGATCTGATATCCAGCTGGGACGAGGTTGATCCGCAGATGGTAAGCGGGGACCCCCAGTTATCTTTTTTTTACTTTACACACCAAACAAGTCGTCATGTCGACGCAAGAGCAGACCGATCTAAATGCCCTCCTTCACAGGATGAGGCAGCAGATCATAGATCTCACGGTTCAACTCGGCGAGTTGCAAAACAACCCCACGCCAGTTGAACAGAGATTCAACAAGAAAGTCGAGATTGTCGCTGACCCCGGCAGTTTCGATGGAGACAAAGCAAGATTCGCCGAATGGTGGATCAAACTACAAATCTGGATAAAGGCGAACATCAAAGCCTTTGAAGACAATTTCAAGCTCACAACGGCAGTGTTGTTGAGACTCAAGGGACCTGTGGCGGGTCGATACGCCCAAGTTAGATTACAAGAGTGCTACCAGTCGGGCAACTGGCCAGCATGGGAAGATCTCAAAGTAGAGATCGAAAAATACTTCAAGCCTCAGGCAGAACGCGACTGGGCGCGCCAGCAGATCCATTCCTTCACACAAGGAAACATGAGGACGGACAATTTTGTTACCCGTTTCCTGGCTCTCTCTATCCAAGGGGGGCTCGGGAACGAACACACAGTAGAATTGTTAGAGCGAAACGTAAAACCAGCAATCACTCAGCAACTCTACCTGCAAGGGCGACGAGAAGAAGAGCTGGTAAACGCAGCAGAGGCAGTTAGAGATATTGGGAGAGCCCAAGAGCTCTATCAGATGCAATTTGGTGGCGGGTCCACCAACAACAACAACCAACCCCAGAGGCGCCCTGGGTTATCAAACAAAAACAAAAACAATTCTAACGGGTTTAGGCCTTATGGGCTACAGCCAGGCAGAGGAGCACCAATGGAGATTGGCGCGGTCCAAGGGGGACAGATGCGCAGATTTAAGGGCTCGTGCTACAGCTGTGGCAAAGAGGGGCACATGTCCCGAGACTGCAGAAACGGAGTGCAGGCCGCTCAAAACAACAACAATCAAAGGTGCCAGGCGCGCCAATTAGAAACAGAAAAACCAGACGATCGGCTCAACTCATTGACTGGTCGTTCATACGACGAGATACGGGCTTTCTTCTATGACCAGCAGGCGGCTGAGATGAAGGCTCAGGGAAAAGAGTTCAGAGCTTAGGAAACTTGGGTTCCTTAGCTCCACGGTACAATGAAGTAAACCACAACAAGGTGGCTCCTGGTACGGGATGTGGCACGCACAATAAAGTACATGGGGTGGCTCCCAATCTTTCTTTTTATAATCACTTCTCACCCCTCGAGGGTTGTATAACAGATGACTCAGATGATTGCGATAGTATAATTTATGATACCGATGTAACCGCTGCACCAGTGTCTCAATCTGAGCGTGGCCCCGGCGAGATAAAAACAAGGGTGCTTGATTCTGGTAACAAAACAAAGAAAAATGTAGAAAAGATTAAAACACAAAAACATGTATCTTTTGATAACAGTATTTCTCTAGAGCCACTTCCAACAGAAACCCCAAGGTGTGTGTTGATGCGCACGTATATATTTCAAAAAGAGATCCGTTTAGATGTTGCGGTTGAAGACCTTGCCTGAGGGACTATACACCCAACCAGCGCACTGCTTGATTCAGGCGCAAACAGAATATTTATAGATCAGGTCTGGGCGGAGAAAGCTGGACTCCCACTCCAAAAATTAGAAGCATCTATTCCTGTCTACAACGTTGATGGCACGCTAAATGCTGGTGGATGCATAACACACAAGTGTTCCTTTGTGGTCAAATACCAAGGACACCGAGAACGCATCACTGCAGAAGCTACTCAACTAGGAAATATCAATTTTATATTAGGCTGGACCTGGCTATTTAAACACAACCCTGAGATAGACTGGAAAACCGGGGTAGTAAAACTGTCACGTTGTCCTCAGGAGTGCAGTGAAATGCAATTTTAAAGTAAAAGAAGTCGATTTTCTTGGTATGATTATTGGCCAAAATGGCATTGGAATGGACCCCGAGAAGGTGAAAGCTATTCTGGAATGGCCGGAACCAACTCGTGTAAAAGGGGTTAGAGCATTCCTAGGTCTAGGCAACTTTTACCGAAGATTTATCGAGGACTTTGCAAAACTTGCGAGACCGTTGAACGATCTCACTAAAAAGGACTATGCTTGGCAATGGACCAACAAAGAACAAGAAGCTTTTGACAAGCTTAAAAAGGCATTTACGACAGCCCCCATTCTAGCCTTCCCAGAGCTAGATAAAGAATTCCGGTTAGAAATCGATGCATCAGACTTTGCAACAGGGGCAGTCTTATCTATTAAATGTCAAGATGATCTTTGGAGGCCTTGCGCGTATTTATCACATAGTTTGTCGCCTACAAAGCGCAACTATCAGATCTATGACAAAGAGATGCTAGCCATCATTAGAGCTTTAGAGCACTGGCGGCATTACTTAGAAGGTGCTAGACACCAATTCGAGATTTGGACTGATCATAAAAATCTGGAGTATTTTATGACAGCCAAAGATCTGAATTGAAGACAAGCCCGCTACGCGGTATATCTGTCTAGATTCAACTATAAATTAATTCACAAGCCCGGAGCTTCGATGGGAAAAGCAGATGCTTTATCTAGAAGAGAAGATCATGCACTAGGAATAGAAGATGATAACAAAGGCGTAATCCTGATAGAGCAATCCAGGTTAGCCAACATTAGAATCGGACAAGATAGTGATCTTTTAGAAGTCTTCAGGAAAGACATCTCATCAGAAGAAAAGAGCCGCCTTGAGGGCATTGAAACTTATTTATGGGAGGACGGGCTCTTCCACTATAAAGACAAGATCTATGTACCTGAATCTGCAAAGATCATGGTCATAGATAGACATCATGACACACCAGTGGCTGGGCACCCTGGTTGGCAACGAACCATGGAGTTGATCTCTAGAAACTATATGTGGCCTGGCATGGTCAAAGACATACAAGAGTACGTAAAGTGTTACGATCACATTTTCAGAACCTATGTTTACTTTTTCTTTCGAACTCTAAATCACGTGACAGGACATGTGATCACTCACATCATCAGCCACATGACAGGTCACGTGACATAACATCACTACTTATTAAATATAGACAATGACATCATATAGAATATGATGGAACATCATAGAATATTACTAATACTTACATTAACTGTACAGTACCACATGTATTTTACTATATAAACCCTTGCAATAGATGGAAACTCCTCAGCGAGTCTTCCTGTTGTTTACCCACAACAAACTTGTTCCTCCCACTGAGCTTGCTAGTCTCAGGCTGAGTCTACCAACTCAGACATTATCCTTCTTAGAGTTCGGCGTGTGCAGCAGAGTATACAAACTTTGGGTATTGTTACATAAAGTGTTGTCTTCGCTGTGCTATGGCAAAGAACTCGCATCAACCGCCGGCCGGTAAACTTATTCCTAACCCGATTCCAGCGGGACCCTGGCAGGACATATCGGTTGATTTCACGACGGATCTACCTGAGTCAAACGGGTACGATTCAGTAATGGTGGTGGTGGATCGCTTCTCAAAGGAAGTTGTATTCATTCCCACAAATAAAACTATCACAGCCGCAGGTACAGCAGATCTATTTAAAGATTTTGTATGGTCTATCCACGGGTTACCTGAGACGGTAATCTCCGATAGAGGACCACAATTTGCTAGCGAATTTACAAGAGAACTATGTAGGATGCTGGGCATCAAGCCTAAATTATCTATGGCATTCCATCCGCAGACAGACGGACAAACGGAGAGGCTCAATCAGGAATTGAAGCAGTATCTCCGGATATTTATCAATGACAGACAGATGGACTGGGCCAAGTGGCTAAAGATAGCCCAGTTCTCGTATAATATAAAACAGTTGTCGGCTACGGGAAAGGCACCATTCGAGGTCACGAGGTCGTACCTACCAAGAATGGGTGTAGAACCTGGTAAAAGCAAGAACGAGGCTGCGGGAACAATGGCAAAAGACATGAAGTCTGTCTTAGAGGAAACACGCAAAGTGTTGTTTAAATCTGCTGAGCAGATGGTAGAAAAAGCAGAGCGTAGACGCTCAAAAGCCCCAGATTACCAAGTCGGTGATCTAGTTTGGTTAGACACCGAACATTTCAAAAAGAAATCCATTTAAATGTTGTGGTTGAAAACCTTGCCCAAGAAACTATACACCCAATCAGTGCACTGCTTGATTCAGACGCTAACAGAATATTTATAGATCAGGTCTGGGTGGAGAAGGCTGGACTCCAACTCCAAAAGTTAGATGTATCTATTCCCGTTTACAATGTTGATGGTACACTTAATACTGGTGGATGCATAACACACAAATGTTCCTTTGTTGTAACAATACCCAAAGTTTGTATACTCTGGTGCACACGCCGAACTCTAAGTGAAGGATAATGGGTGACTGGGTTTGTATACCGCAGTCCCTGAGGCTAGCAAGCTCAGTGGGAGGAACAAGTTTGTTGTGGGTAAACAACAGGAAGACTCGCTGAGGAGTTTCCTGGATCTATTGGGGTATATATACTACTACAGGGCTATTTGTACATATGTACTGTACAGTTGATAGAGGCAGTGGCTGATGATGTCATGGGGCCCAGCCCGTGTGACCAGTTCCACTGCGTGAGAGAGTTGTATCTAAAATAGAAAAGGTTAAAGAGGAGAATGAAATTTAAAGGTCCGAAAATGTGTGATCGTAACATTTGTGGTCAAGTACCAAGGACACAGGGAATGCATCACAGCAGAAGCTATTTAACTGGGAAAGATTAATTCAATATTGGGCTGGACCTGGTTATTTAAGCACAATCCTGAGATAGACTGGCAATCAGGGGCGGTGAAATTGTCATGTTGTCCTCAAGAGTGCAACAACTTAGGTAAACCAAGTCATGTACGTCAATCTGAGTCTGAAGAGAGGATTAACGCTGGTCACGTTTATGCCAAACTCAGATCTTTGGAGAAAGTTGACAATGATGACAATGAGGTGAAACCTGATGAGGAGATAAAGAGGCTGGTACCTCCAGAGTATCATGACTTCTGGAAAAGCATCAGGAAAAACACTTTGGCTATATAGACTCTAGTAGTACTATAGTTGCAAATATAGTTGTCATAGTGATCATAGCTGCAATAGAAACCCCAACATCTATTCAGGAACAATGTGCTCTTATAGTACTCTTATAGTTGGCTATAGCCTCTTATAGCACTTATAGCATATGGCTGACTATATGAGCTATGAGAGAGCTTGTGGCTGATTTAAAAAATAATCACACGCACACAAGGTTTGAACTCTCAACCTGTTGGTCCGCTTTTTTGCTGACCAATCAATCTACAGCCACATACCACACATTTATCCCTTACACCATAAAGGCTTACAAAATATACTATACATGTGTAATATATTGACCTTCCATGGACTTGTCATTTTTTTTACACATTGTCACAACTTATACTTGGATAAAGCATTGCTATAAATATGTACTATGGTCTTAACAACTATATAGGTTATTATAGCTATAAGAGCCATTATAATGCCTTGGCTAGCTATATAATATTATACTGGTGCTATGTGTGCTCAAACTTATAGTACTATTAGAGCTATAATAGTATAAATAGTATTGCCTCTGCTATATTGCCAAAGTGTTTTTTCTGATGCTATAGTACTATAAGAGCTATAGTAGCATCTATAGTAATGCCTCTGCTATATAGTACTATGAGAGCTATAATAGCATACATAGTATTGCATCTGCTATATAGCCAAAGTGTTTGTCCTGATGAATCTTCTCAAAACATAAATCTAAGCGCTTCCCAGAGGCTAAGCTTTGGGACCATGGGTGGAATTGAAGGATACATTCAAACCAAAAAAGGGACATATGATCACCCTCTCTGCCACAGAAAGAGAGGAGGTTTTAAGCTTCATAGATGGGCAACTCAGGAAAAGGTACATTAAACTTTTTAAGAGTCCCCAAACGGCACTTGTATTCTTTATACCTAAAAAGGATGGTAAAAAGTGCATGGTAATTGACTATTGTTATTTAAATGAACACACAGTTAAAAATGCCTATCCGCTATCATTGATTGGGCAGCTAGTAGACAAATTGACTAGCGCCAAATTATTGACAAAGATGGATCTCAGATGGGGCTACAATAATGTATGCATCAAAGAAGAAGATACTTGGAAGGCAGCATTCACATGCCACCGAGGATCCTTTAAGCCCCTCGTCATGTTTTTTGGACTTACAAATTTGCCTGCAACATTCCAAAGCTTGATGAATAAAATCTTTGCTGATATGGAAACCTGTGTTGTTATTTACATTGATGATCTCCTTATATTTACAAAGTTGGATGATAAGGCTGAGCATGACAAGATTGTGCAAGAAGTCCTTTGATACTTACAAGACTGGGACCGATTTGTAAAACCCAATAAATGTAACTTTAAAGTAAAAGTAGTCAATTTCCTTGGTATGATTGTTAGCCACAATGGAATCAGGATAGACCCTGAGAAGGTCAAAACCATTCTGGAATGGCCAGAGCCAACTTGTGTCAAAGGGGTTAGAGCATGCCTGGGTCTAGGCAACTTCTACCAAAGGTTTATCAAGGACTTTGCAATGCTAGTGAGTGTCAGGCAACTAACAGGGAAGCTATATAACACAAACAAATGCCTGGCCAAGTCCCTTTGAAGGCGGTGGATCAGGGTATTGTCAAATGAAGAGTATTGATGTAGGCGCGAATCCAAACTAATATTGAACTAAGGAATAATACATCGAGTATATACCCCTTATATAGTGAACCGCGAGGGTCAGACCGAGAAAAGGAAAGAGTAAGAAAGTGGTCTGACCAAATAACTAACCAATAAGAAAAGAGAGGAAAAGTGGTCCGATCTATCGTAATTACTAATGGTGTGAGAGAGAGTCTTGGTAAGTGATGTACGATTCGGCTATGTCAGTAAGCCCATGACTAGGTGCTGAGTCACATCTTAGACCGCTGATTAATATTCCTCCGAAGTATTCCCTGACATAGCGTAGGATCATTGCTATGTCATTCGGATATCTTCTCAAGGCTGATTAATATTCCTCCGAAGTATTCCCTGACATAGCGTAGGATCATTGCTATGTCATTCAGATATCTTCTCAAGGATCTATGACAGCTCTCCTTTGTTGTAAGTACAATAGAATAGGAGTATGAAGGGAAAAGAAGAAGAAGAAAGATAAAAGTAATAGAATACCGGCTGTGATCTCTAGTCCGAGGGCGAGAGGAGTGACGGGGAAGGAGTCAGATAACCACAACATGATGGGAATGCGATGAGAAAAATTGATTCCTTACAAGTACCTTCCCATGGGGTTATTAATCCAACCAATTGTACATCCCTTACCAAGAGTCTTCCCACACACTTAGTAATTACAATAGATTGTACCACTTCTTCTCTTTTTCCTATTGATTAGTTTTATGGTCAGACCACTTTCCCATTCTTTTCTTCCTTTGGTCTGACTATCACTGTTTACTATATAAAGAGTAGATACTTGATGTATTCCGTATTTATTCTCTAGTTCAATATTAGTTTGCATTTGCGCTTATACCAATACTCTTCAGCAACAATACTCAGCTCCACTGTCTTCCCTCAGGAACTTGGTCTGGCATTTGTTGTTGTTATATAGCTTTGTATCCATTGCCTGACAATTATAGCCATTGTAACCCTGATACCGTGAGTAAGAAGGAGGGCTTCTTGTAGCTCAGACAAGTACATGTCAGACCCACACTTTATCAAACTCTGAAGAAACTTCATAAGTCATCAGCATGCTTGAGTTGGTTATAATTAGATTACTGTAAGACCTTACTTGAGTGTTGGTAGTAGTAAGCTGACAAGGTTGGCCTTGTAAGGCTAATGTTTGCTCCACTTCACCTGTTTCCTTCCAAAGTGTTATAATGTGATTTATGGTATGTTTTCTGATGCATGATTTTAGCAATTCTACCTGCATCCATTGACAATGTCATTGTACCCATAAGTTCCTTCTGAGAACAAGGAATGTGCTGTCTGTTTCCTTGGCCAGCAATATGGAGCATGATGGTAAAAGTCAGATCAGTGCAATACTGGCTGACATTCAGAGTCAACTTACCATCCACACATCACCAGATTCATTTTCAACAACCTAGTAAAGAGACAGGTGGGACAATTTTTTCTGGCCCCGTAGGTTCCCAGGTTTCTGTTTCACAATTGTCTTAAACATTTTTGGTGGATGTCTGTTCAACATTTAGTTCTTTAGTGGTCTTATCTAATAATTTGAGCACATGGCTACCTTGTGGCTTTTCTTTGTGCCACACAAATGTTGCACTTTCTCTTCACTCTTGCTTTCACTTTCTTCGAATTCTATCATGTGTAAAAGGAAGATATATGGAAAAGATGTGGAAACAAAACTCACAGCAGGTTATCATAACCAGCATCAAAGTGTCGTGCAATTTCTTATGTACTTGAGTACATACTTTCAAATTGATATATATGTAATATTGACTGTATAACAAGTGCTACTCAACTGCTGCTGAGTTTGTTCCTACCAACACCAGGTAAAGACAGGTCCAGGTCTGCCTTATATGACAGTAGGACTCTCATCTATCAATTTGTGAATTGCTGTAAACCATTGTGATTTAAATTTCCTCAAATTTTCTACATATAATCTAAAAAATCGTATCATTTGTCATGGTCTATCTAGGCTATTTTACTTCATCGGATCGGCCACCACCACTCACTCAAACCAATTTTCACTGGAAATAAGTGATCCATCAGACAGACGCCAACCTCGCTGGCTTGTCATCATCAAAACTGCAAAAGCAATCCAATGACAGACCAAACCAAACATCCTCGAAACTCTCTCACAAGGAGAGAGCCATGTTCTCTGTCGAACGAGGCAGCGCTTCTATCATCCACTGGATTTGAAGGATGCGGCATGTGTAAACATGCGAGACTCGAGTTAGTTTCTATAAAATAGATCCTAGCTGAGTATGTTCTAAGGAATCGACAATGTCGGATGCCAGCTTTATATACCAATTCAGAGGCTGGTCCGTGCGTGGGAGCTCCTTGTATTTTTTTTTGTACTTTCCAAATTAGGTTACCTTCTCTAGCCCTACGCGTACAGAGCTGATGAGAAACGAATACTTTATTTGGTTTCTTAGATATACCACGATACGGTCAATGATGAATCGACATAGTTCATTGAAAATGAACAGTATTATACATGGATTGTTCTAATAAACTCGATAGTATACGCCTCAAAGCTCCAGTAAAAGGAAGAAACAACTGAAGTGAGAATGCGGGGTTGTAAATGCTCGATACACCGAATGAAAGTGAAAAAAATGACAGAAAATCATCGCTTCCAGGAATTAAGCAGCTGTATAGCTCGACTGCGAATTGATGACTTCCCCATCCTTCGGGTAAGCGCAGCTAACGCTGCCTTATCCCCTGAGACCAATACTCTATCCTCGTCCTCTCCCCAAACGCGCTCAGCGGATGTCATTGCTTCGACCAATGCACTACTGGTTTCAGCGTCATCCTCGCTCTCCGAAATCAAAGCCTTGGGTTCCTCCTCTTCCGATGATTCATCTGGGTCGTTCGCACTGAATTCATTTTCATCCGCTTGGTCTCTAAAGCTTTGCCGTGCGAGAGACATCCGCTTGTAACGAGCAGCACGAGAAGTCTCAGGGGGAGAATATTCTGACTCCTCGTCAGCATCGGCTGGAGAAAACACAAAGCTTGTTTTCAAAGGCGAGGGTCCACTCCTGCGTCGTAGTCGGCGAGACAAAGGCTCCATGATGTCCGATCCGCCTAATATCTTCGATCGCTCCACCTCCTCAGCTAGTCTCGGGACTATATCCTCAGCAGCATCAGCAGCATGCTCTTTCACATACTTCATTGCCACATCCGTCTTTTCCAAGCTGCCGATTCGGTCAAATGTCAACCGAACAACATTTTCATCAAAACCGTGGGCTTTCGCTATGCGCTTGATCATCATGTCGAACCCATAGGCTGTCATCTGCTCTCGCTCTGCATCGCCCAAGGTAGTTGCCGAAATAATACTCTCGTTACTTACGCTGGGAGGTACGGAGGTGAAGGATGTAAAATCAATATATGATGTGGAAGCGATTTGAGCAGGTAGAGACTGGCGAACACGGTTGGATCGAAGCGATCGGTTCGCTTGAGCGGCGAGGTCAATTGCAGGGATAGGCGTGCTCGTAGTATATCCTCCGAATGTTTGTCGCCTGCCGAATATATCAGCAGCTGGAAATGGTCCATTACGCCCTTTTTTCGAGTCCGAATTGTGCCGCACGATCGTAGATTGTACAGGAATACGGAATGGTTCGATAACGGGGGCTTTCTTATCGGTGCGTGGTACGTGAGACTCAGGTGGTGAACGGATTGAGGTTTCGTGCATATCTTCATGTTTAATTGAAGCAACTGTCTCCCCAAAGAGTTCCATATGAAGGTTTGACATGCTAGCATCTTTGCTTGTTTCTCGGCCTTCGGCTTCATCAATAAATTGCTGGATACGTCGACGCGTTTCTTGACGCGCTTGAAGAAATAGCGAGGGTGAGACGGAGCGAGACGACGCTTGGGCATCCACTCGCTCCGGTCTGATTTGACTGAACGGATGGTGATGTTCCCTGGTGCGCTCCTCAATTTGCGCAGATTGAAGGGGAAGGTCCTGGCTTGGCTGACTGAATGGATGATGATCACTGTCGAAGGAATGGTGGGATGAAGTGGAATGAGCGGAAGAAGGCAAGCCTCGAGACCGAGGAGTAGGAGTGCCCCTTTCCTGATTTCGTATATTCGAAGTCGTGGCCACGGCATTACTGCGTCGAGTGTCGCCTATCGATGTTTTTCGTTGCGTACCCCTCACAGGCGGCCACGAAGAGGAAATTTCCACCGCGTCCCTCTCTCTCGAAACTTGACGGCTTTCATGATCTTCGTTGTCAGAATCTGTGCCGCTCGCACCACTCATCACACCACTCGAGCGCCGGCGGCCTCTCCTATCCGTTAATGATTTCCCAAAAGGGCTATCGATGAGCTTTGTGAGGGTCCGTGCGACAGGAATGCGTGTCAGCGTGGCTGGGGTGGGCGAGAGTGACCTAAAGCCATCTGACATGCGCCCATCTCTAGAAATGTGGCGTTTACGCTTGGGCTTATTCTTAGGCTCAGGTCCCGGGGGAGAAAACTTTGGTTGCGATAATACCGAGACGCTGGTGGGCTCTGCTAATAGAAGTTGGACATCGTTCTCCTCATCTGAGATGGCGGCAGGTTCATCTGGTGGTTGTGCATCAAGATGTATACCTACATCGTCTACCTGAGGTGCGAGGGTAGGTGAAGGAGCTTGGGTGAATAAAGGCGAATGATTTATATCAGGACTTAGTGATGGAGGCTTTTGAGCTGATAAATTCGATCCAGAGGGTGTGTGAGGCCCTTGGAGTGGAGTTCTGTCTGGGCTAGGATTCGAATGCACTGGAACCGATGTATGGGTTCTCTGCAGTTCTGGACTCTTTTCACGACGTGATGGACTAGGTGAGTGATCATTAGGTACCGTTGTGCGAGGCGAAGGGCGAGTGCTTGATCGACGAGACTGTATGCTAGGGCTTGTTTGGACTGCCTTTTCAATTCTAGTAGTCGGAACATGAGCGTGTTTGTTGAATATTGAATATATATCAATAGAAGTATGAATTCGACGTACGTGTCGCGATCAGAACTGCTAGCAGATTTCGTATTGACGGATTTGGTGGCGCCAGCAGGGGTTTTTGGTAGGCGAGATGGTCCGGCTTCTGCTCCTCCGTTCGCATTATCTGTCCTCACAACAGTCTTTCCTTTCATATTACGCCTTTCCAATATCCTATCATCCATGGCGTTGATGTCAACCCTTCTTTTCTTGGGACCCCTTACCATTACTATTTCTACGTCGCTGTCATCTCTCTGATTGTCCGCCCTCTTCCTTTTCCTTACATCATCGCCTTCATCGACGCTATCGTCATCGTCATCACTCATTAGATGTCTTCTGCTCTTCTTAGCAGAGTTGCGATAGATAGTCTTCGTTTCGCTTGCGCGACTTGGTATCTGCATACCGTTCTTTTTCAAATATTTCAAAATGCGATGGTCAAAATAGTCCATATCATGGACATATCGATTCCTCCATGAGAGCCACGTATGCCGATCGGATCCCTCCCATCTGTCGCTAACCTTGAAGTAAGTGAGACATGGCCCTTGATCAGTACACCTACTAGTAGCGAAAAAACTCATCAGAATAGAGTCACACACCTCATTGGCCAATTGTTTATACACTTGGTTTCCACTGCGTCCAGATTTTGAGGGGTTGTACCGAGCTAAGTATCGCACTAGCAGGTAGTCGTCGTCTTCTGTAAACGGCTGACGAGTTCTGAAACCAAGGGTTACTGCCAACCGGCGAATTTACAACATAGAACCATACCCTCTTCCTACTGCCATCTTGACTGGAGAAATCTACGTTATGGATAAGCGTGGTCATCCAATGCACTGTGGTGGCTAGGACCAGAGTCAAAATCTTCGCGTCACTGGAACGCGTTCAGATCACGCGTCAGTACACATACTAATTAGGAAGCGATGCGACAATGATAATTCCCACGCACGGACCAGCCTCTGAATAAGGTATATAAAGCTGGCATCCGACATTGTCGATTCCTTAGAACATACTCAGCTAGGATCTATTTTATAGAAACTAACTCGAGTCTCGCATGTTTACACATGCCGCATCCTTCAAATCCAGTGGATGATAGAAGCGCTGCCTCGTTCGACAGAGAACATGGCTCTTTCCTTGTGAGAGAGTTTCGAGGATGTTTGGTTTGGTCTGTCATTGGATTGCTTTTGCAGTTTTGATGACGACAAGCCAGCGAGGTTAGCGTCTGTCTGATGGATTATTTATTATTTGTAGTAGTTGCAAGTTTCTGTATAATTTATTTCTCGTTGTCATAATACTATGGAATGAAATGACTCCAAAGACTCAAATCAAAGCACGTAGATTTAAAATATTCCACTCGCTATACCCATCGCTCCGATCTTTGATGAATGTGATGATGCGTTCGCTTTCGCGCGTTCCTTCTCTCGCCATTTATTCTCGAAGTAAACGAAAGTCACGATGATTTCGTCCAGGAGGGATAAGCCTTCTGGAGGGACGAAAAGTGAGGCGGAGTGCACCTTTGCTGAGAAAAGGGAGGGACGTGAAGTACTATCGACAAAAGTCGCTATGGGTGCTTGAGATCCAGAACCTTGATGCACGAGCTGATCATGATCAACTTTATGACTGTATATCCCATATAGATCACTTACTTGTGGACGACACTTTCGAATTTGCCATTCATAATACTGTTCATCCTTCGCTTGGAAAACCTCTGAACTGGATACAAGCTATCAGTTTTCGTTTTCGGCGTATTGTACCAAGAAGCACATGACGCACGAAGTGTAAACACCGGTCTTGCATAGCTCTAATACCCGGGTTCCAACTACCACGGTCGGATGACTTCCTCCTCTACCAATCGTTGGCCATTCGATCGTGCCAACTTGCACGTCCTTACCACTGTCACCCTTTCGCGTGATTATCGTTGTCAACTGCTTTTCCTTTGAATCATTCTGCTTCGACGACGTCTTAACTGTGTACAAGGGGGTGCCATCACTCGTTAGGAAGGTGGTGTTCAGGAGGGTGTTTTTCTTTAGTGAGAGCTTGAGAGCCATTTGCGGTGATAGACGTTTGTCGAGATTAGTAGTTAGGGACGTATAGACAGATAGATATTCTCGGTGAACTGGAAAGTCCTGTCATGCAGCGTATGGCGCGGTTGAGCAATGAAGTAAAGAAATAGACCCACTACCTAAGATTCAAGGGGCTTTTATGGCTGAGACTGGGATGCGGTGCATGGCGGTTTCTGGTTACAGCGCTTTCCGAGTCAAACCTTGGCCGTATTGCGCTCCTGTACTTAACGTCAATGGTCGTATGACCCACATGAGTACGTAAGAGGCTCAGACTACGTTCGCTGACTTCAAAACATTCGATAATTCAATAAGAAATGAATGGTATAAAACAGTTTCTTGCCAGAACTACTGTTGCTGTTGGACCACTACCCCGAGTGGCTCATTAAGGTTACCCTCCCACCACGACATAAGCCCTAGAAATGTCCATGAGATTCCCTCCCTTCCCACCTGTACCCGACGGCGTCACCATCACGCCCTTTGAAGCCTTTGTTCCATCTGGTTATAAACAAAGTGCACCAGACTCGGGAGTCGAGGTGGACAGTTGTGATATCCCAACGGTAAAGATAGATACTGAAGAGGAAGTTATAAAGAAAAGGAAGGACAAGAAAAGAAGGCGTAATGCTGGGCAGGGCACGGATGCAAGCGGCAGACTTGTACCATGGTGGGAGGAGTGGGAGGAGGGCGAAGAATCAAGGACGACGAGCTATCCTTTCAAAAGGTATCGCACTTCGGCTTTCTTTGAAAAGGGTCCTGTTACTAATTATTTGTTATCGATGGCGTGTTAGTTCCATGAGTCTTGTCGATCGGGTCCATCAGGCTGCGGATGATTTCAGGATCGGTCGAACTTGGCCACCCCTTGCAGGAGGTGTCAGGGCGATATGGGACCATGTACGTCCATTAGTCTGTCTATAGTCTATATATCCTGATTCTTGATCTTTAGTTCCGTTTACACGTCGGTCTTCTCGCCACTTTACCTATATATCGTAAACCCAAAAGTGGAAGCAAAGGTCTTGGGGGAGGCGAACTATCGGATGAAGAAGAAGAAACTGGGCCTCAAGCAAAACATCTTAACCCAGCAATCATTCAAGATATCCTAGAGGAAATCCCGCATCCCGGTAAAGAGCTGGAGCCTCAAGATGAAACCAGTGACCTCCGACTTGGCTTGCTACGACAATTTATCGATGATATGGAGACGTCTACGAAAATATTCTTATCGTTTTACTTGAGGGAAAAAGGGTTAATATGGTTCGTTCGTTTTATCTGCTTGCCGATGTATTATCTTCTGATATAATTTCTTAGGACTGACCGCAATTTATCCATAGCACCTACTCTTCTCCACTTCTTCCTCCGTTTTATGTTGCGCAATGGAACTTTCAGTGAATCAAAAGAACACGAGGATAATCTGAAGCGTGCGATAAACATTACGAAACTTGCAGAGAAGGAACTGCCTCTCACATCCAAAATTGCCAAGTTACTTCCCGATAAAATCAGCGAGGCCTGCGTGGGGTGTTGGGGGAAAATGGGTGGCTTGACCTTTCAAGCAAGTGCCGCAGAGTCTCTGCCAGAGGACGAAGATGGGATCACTGACGAGTCGACTGAGAAGATCGCCCTCGATCAAGAAGACGAAGGCGTCAAAAAATTCGCTGAAGATCTTAAAAGTACAGCAGTCGAGATCATCCCATCCGATGCCCTGTTCGTCGAAGGCGTTGCAAGGCAGATCGCGGATGATAACATCGGTTCTGATGTCCACATAGAAACGGCCACCCTCGATGATATCGTGATGGGCGAAAATAGTTCCGACTTATTGGATAATACTAATACTGTGCATGATACAGCTGGATTTGATGCTGAACAGGAATCGGCGAGTCATGACTGGACAGTGATGATTGATGAGGAACTCGCGGCTTCGGCGTGGACTAAACCTTCTGCAACATCGTTGCTTGCTTTCCTCGGACCCACGACTTTCCCGCTTACGCACACAACAGGTATCGTCGAATTCTCGACGCGGCGAATCGTAGAAATATTACCACCTATGTCCACGCACCCTCTCTCAATTGACAGTCCACAGGAAGGTGTAGAGGGAGAGCTGAAGAGGCAGCTCGCACGTATTGTGATGGAGCCCTGGATTAAAGCTGCGCAAGAGG
The DNA here is from genome assembly GCF_000218685.1 of Serpula lacrymans var. lacrymans S7.9. Classification (NCBI taxonomy): domain Eukaryota; kingdom Fungi; phylum Basidiomycota; class Agaricomycetes; order Boletales; family Serpulaceae; genus Serpula; species Serpula lacrymans. The sequence goes on from NW_006763300.1 coordinate 1,733,683, forward strand.
AAGATCTAGACCCAGACATCGGGAAGCCTATGATCATGCCCACTTCACGGGGCTCTGTCGTTCAAAGCTCCTCGGAAAAAGAAGGCGAGGACGTGCATGCTGATGTAGATGCCGTGTCGGTGCGCAGCAATGAGGGAGTGTTCGATCCTCATCGCGACGTTCTCACTGTTCTCGTTGATCCTTCGACGGTCCAGCATCTGAGCGCAGGTATGGGTTTAGCTGCTACCTGGGTTGAGATCGCTCGGTGTGAGGATGCGAGGGAAATTGAATCACGGGGGGGAAATAAGGCAGCTCACGCGAGTGACGGATTGTGGTATATGGAAGATGTGGTCGGTATTTTCTCTAGTTTCCACACTAAAGGCGAGTAGGAGCTAGCGTTTCAAGCACATCATCACTGTAGCCAAAGTGACGCTTACTGACCTTGATATAAGAATATTGATGTACTTATTTTCCTTGAGCATCTTTGCTTGGCTGGTTCATCACTTTGATATCTCCTGTCATTTTTTTAATCTGTGCACTAGTTGGCTGTCCTATATTCACATAACCCGAAGTAAAAGACCGTGGCAAGGACTCCGAGAGAATAGGATGATAATAAATTTATATCAGGATTTATTTCCAAATAAAACAGAAATAGTATATCGTATAAAACCTTTTTATATTTAGTAAAAAAATATCTAATCTGCGATCAAGAAAAGGAGACGGAGAAGTCGTGCTCGAATGGCAAAGCCAATGTAACATTTAGCACTTGAGTGCTTGCCTCATACGTCCACTTATCCTGTGCGACTGCCTTCGTCTTTCCAGATGATTCCACAGTCACGTTCTTCGGTGTGTTTGCAACGCCCAAGAACACAACGTCACGAACGTCGACACCGATTTGGTAATCGAATGTACCATTGACCACCAAGCTGCCATTGCTGTAGGCCATGGTGACCTCGGTCATTTTATCGGGCGTGATGGACAGTCCGTCGTCAACGTACAGTTGGCCTGACGCAGCCCCCTGTGGCGAAGGTGCGACGACGATTTCGAAATCGGTATCCCTCAAAATGGTAGTTGTCATTGCACCTGACGCCCTGAGGGGCAAGACGACACCTCCGCGGATGTGCAACGGGATCTCAGTGAAAGAGACGTTGTTGAGAGTGACATTAGCACCCTGGCCCATGACAGGAGCCAGCGTAGAGAGGTCGTAGAAGGTGTCATTTGGAAGGTAGAAGGTCACCGAAGTCGAGTTTTCTTCGAGAACGGGTGAGACGAGGAGGTGGGAACCGTAGAAGAACTCATGCTCGATGGAGAATGTGTTCGGATCTTCAGGGTATGCGAACCACACTGGGCTGACAACGGGCGTGCCATCCACGCTTGCGGTGTGGAAAGCGGTGTACATATAATCCATGAAACGGTAGCTAAAAGCTGTGATATAAGCGTTTTATCAAGGGATAAACTCTTGATATTTTACTTACCGGATGTCGAGGACGTTTCGTGCAGCCTCGGCTACAGTTGGCCAGCGATAGAATTCTTGGCTAATTGTGCCATCTGTGTTGTGCTGTAAAATAAATACTTTAGTACGTTGACGGAAAGAACAGGAGAAAACGGACGTTGCGCATAAACGGATAGAAAGCGCCGAGCATAGCCCATCTTGCGCACAGCGTCTCAGTAGTATTATCACCTGTAACCTCCAGTCAATATGACAGTATCAATTGCACGCATTCAATTGCGAGTGACATACCATATCCACATATGTCACTTCCCACCATAGGAATTTGATATACAGTAGCCATGCCCAGCATACCCGCGATCGAGAACTGGTACTCAGGCCATAGCGACATATTGTCACCCAACCATTTACCAACATGAGCACCTGCTCCCGCAAATGTGGAGCGCGTAATGACAAGAGTACGTTCTCCAGGACGGCGAGCAAGCATGGCATTGCGGGTTGCCATCGACATCATAGTACCGTACAAGTTATCTGAGATGACACAACGGATGATTTAGTTCACTATAATTCTCGAAACCATGCTAGCAGGCACTCACGAGTGTCGTACATGAGCAAGCCGTTGGCAGCAACGGACGTAACGTTAGCAGTCAAACTACCTAAAGCACCAGCAGCGTTTTCAATGTTGTAAGGAGGATTGACGATGTTAAAGCCGCTGTCTTCATCACGCTTTCGCCAGCCTTTGTAAGTGGAGTTGCCGAAAATGGGAGTGTCGGGATTTGGTATAGGGTCCGTACGGTTTGGAGGAAGACCTTGAGTGATAGCTTGTGCAAAAGGATCTTCACAAGGATACACGCAAAACTGAGAGGTGTTCAAAAATGACTTTCTGCACAATGATGTTTCTACTCACACTCGAAGGTTCGTTCATATCGATCCAGGCCCCATCGATATCAATGCCAGTTTCAGGGCTATAGAACATTTGGAATTCTTTTGACCAGTAGCTGGATAAGATGAAGTTGAGTGGCAGAAATCAGATAATACTAGTGAACATACCTTTGAGTGTCCGAATTGAACCAATCTGAAAGATGTCATGCGTTAATGATTTAAACGAAAGCTACGAGAACGGGTTTACCTGGGAAGACAGTAACACCTAAATCGCATAGCAGACTCAGTAATGCCTTACCTATTCAAAGCAGGACACTTACCAGGCCATACGAGACCAAGACTATTGCTACCGTTTGCAGACTTGACCCAGATATCCATCTCGCTACCGCGATCATATGCCCCATAACCATCGTCAGGAAGATAAGCAACAGCAGGGTCAGTCATCAAGACTAGTACGAATGATAAGTAATGTGGTTAAAAATGGTAAATTGTGAAACGTACCATAACGCTGGTCATGGCTATGCAGATAGTCGACAATTTCTCTCATTCTCTCCACAGGGAAATAGTCAGGATCAGTGGTGAAAATACGACGCTTGTACATGTAGTCTAGTCAGATCGTATGAGGTCTTCTTATCTTTGACAGTATAGCAAGAAACATACCGATATCTGTCCACATCGTTTCCAGGGGAATCTCCGCAGTTGAATAGTTTAAGATTACATTCGCCACATCAATGTAATCTAGAAGCATGTAAGTCATTTCGCTCTGGTACAACAACAACGCGGAGGCGAATCTCACCCGTGTAACCAAAACGGCATTGGTGGAGACCAAACGACCAGTATGGCACTTCAGCAGGTGTCCCCACGACTTGAGCATATTGCTTTGCAACCTCGGTCGGGTCCGTCTCGCTTCCAGCCAGGAAGTAGAGGTCGAACACTCCTCCAATGACATTGTACTCGAGAGTCGTGTTACCACCTGCCTCTGTATCATTGATCTTGATGTCCATTCCATCAGAGTTGAGCAAAAACACGCCATGCGTCCCTGTTGTGCGATGCTCGAAGTAGATTGGGTGATTTCCGTAAAGGTTAGTGTCGGTAGGGACACCATAAGCATCGCGAGACCACAGAGTACGCGTAGTGTTGTAAGTCGGAAGGCGGAAAGGGTCGGTATGCTCGCCCAAGCCATAGATGTTGGCATTGGTTGGCAGGTCAGTTTTAAGGCGAAGGTACTGTGGTTCGAAAATGAGTGGGTGAGAGCCAGTAGAGAAGAGTACTTCGCCGGTAGTGGTGCGAGAAATGGTGAACGAGAAGGGTGATGCGGTGTAGTTGAACTGGATGGCAGTCTTGTCTGGAGAAACTGAGCCTGTGGCGTTGGGACGGGGCAGAACGTTCTCTGGAACCTCATACCGCTGAGTAGACGGGTCGGTGATCTTCATGTGGATACGCGACTCTGCAAGAAAAGATATTAACGAGACATCAAAGGCGACTTTCTGGTCAGACAAGTTCTGCGTACCTGTCTCATAAGTGACTTCCAGTGCCAACTTGGAGATATCTGACCCAAAGACATTGCAACCAGTTCCAGCCAAGACGAGGTCAGCAGTGAGGGATGCTCCTTGTGTCTTCACGTTCGTAACGTTGTAGCCCGGACAGGCATCGAGGACACTTGGGTCAACCCATTCGGCGTATACGGTGCTGGCGGCAGCGAGGACAAGCCCCAAAAGCTTGAGCGCAACCATGGTGCTCCTGGTAAAAGACCTTGTTGTTTGCGAGAAGAGAGGCCTCACATAAAAGTATTTTTATGTATACTTATGACTGACATCCCGTCAAGTCCGTGTGTCTCGTGGACAGCGTACATGAGGTTCTTGGGGTCATTTGATACGCTTCTCCGCTATTCGGGCATGACATATACTTTATGATCTCAATACCTTTCGGTATATTTTCGGAGATCCATTTACGACGGGACTCGAGGTAAAATCTCAAGACAAACCTGGACGAAGATGCTGAAGATGCCCTTACCAGACACATGTCCGGAAATTTAATTGCGACAGCGACGCGTCGTACAATGTAGAGAATCAGGTCTTCCCCAGACTTGCAGTATAGTATAAGGGTTAAAACAAAAGAGAAAGTAGGCCATTGCTTGGGTCTCCCTGGGCGCACACCAATCACGGTCATCAAACCACTATTAATCGACACCCGTGGGGTCGCATCGATCATTCACTCAGGACTCCGACGGCACTCAATCTCCATTCTTCCGCTCTTCCAAACACAAGGCTCGAGTTTCGATGGTCTGTCTTGGTCTGTCTTGGTCCGTCTATTCAGCTCGTCGAGGAACTAAACCGTATTCAGATGTGATATCAGTAGTACTGCAACAAGTAGAATGGCACCCCATGGGGTAAATTCTACTTACTTATATATCGTCCGTAGAAGAGCAGAATATGTCAAGTCATCGATCAAAGCAGATAGGTCCTCTTGATATATCCGCATGGTTTTTTTGACGCCTGTCATGGCAGCGATGGTATGGCTCTTGTATAATGGATTTCTTGGCATCAACAACAACATGAAAAAAGCTTTATAACACCATGATCGAGCAAACACAACAGGAAAAAACAGCGCAGCACATTGTATCAACATGTTCATTTGTCGTCAAAAAAGACAACCGTTGCAGTAATGTCGTCCCTGAAAGTGTACCAAGTTATGAAAGAGTAAAGTCAGTAATAAGTCGTGGTCTCAAGGTAATAGGATATGAAACTGACATGTAGCTCCGAGATCGAGGTGAGTTGATACTGAGGAGCGCTGCAGTTAGATCTTTATCTGCGCCTCCCAAAGCATTTCTAACAAGATGCGTCGCAGCGTTATGGTCAACGCTGACAAATTGTTTCTTGGCACTCCACTGAGCAAACCGAGAGGTACCATCATCATCTTCACCAAGAATGACAGGCAACTCTGATCGTAAGAAGACACCCGAGTGACTGCCCTCTATACGACCGAGACCCTTCCGTTCTCGTTCATTGTGACTAAGCCACATGCCCACCAATCCGACCGCTTCAGGATTGCTCAAACTCTCCCATAATCCATCTGTAGCGAGAATCAAAAAGTCTCCGGGTTTCACTTCTGTAGTTGTAATTTCTGGCTCTGCAGTGAAGTAAGGAGGAGTTTTGACGTTCTTGTAGGGTGTGCGACCGAGATATTCTTTCTTGAGCCGTGCTTGAATATCGAGATTCCATTTCATGCGTGCGTCGCCAAAAGCGCGGGATGGGCCCCACCCCAGAACACGACCATTCTTCATGATTTCTTCCCCTGGATGCTGCGCTTGCATACGCTGTTCCTCATCCTTATTATACGCATTCTGGTCGGCAGAAAGGACATGGACGTCGTAAGTGATGTTGCCGTCATCGTCTGTTTTGCGACGTCCAAGAACAGCTCGCAAGTCGCCAGTGAGAGCAATGCGTAACAACCGAGTCTGAGGATCGTAGAAAGCGAGGAGAGCACAAGAGCCAGCATTAGCAGGAGCGAGTAAGTTGACCGCTGCATCTTTCGAGGGAGACGCAAAAACACGTTCAAGAGGTGCGTGGACGATGTCATCATCAAGTCGTTTGAAGGTATCTTTGATTGTATCGTCTACCGCATTTGGCGGAGGAGAAATGATTTCATCCTGTTGAGACTTGGATGACTTTTTCGTTTTTGCATCGCTTTCAGCATATTTCGAGTAGAGGTCTGCAAGTGATCCTACGACAGCTGGTACAAGATTTTTGCTCAGCCACGCGCTAGTCTCCCAGCCAGCATGGCCGTCAAATAATGCGAAAAGCCCCATGAGCTTGCAGGTGTAGATACGATAACTTCTGAATGATCATCTTCAGACGGTAGATTACTATGAACAGTTTGTCATCTCATGTTCACGGTCTGATAGAAATGAAAAGTCATACCTTGATACATGTGCGATATCATAGCGTGATATTCCTGAGTTCTTTTCTCCAATCCTAGACCTCTCGTGTTCACGTAGTTTGGTGTCAACATCTACAGGAAAGCGCGTGTCAAAACTCTCAACACGCTTCTGGCTTTTCATACGATCCAGAACATGCTGTTTAGACTCGACAGTTGGGAAACGAAAACGTTCTGGAGGGTTAGCGTCGGAATGCAGCACTGCTGAGGTATACACGCAATAGGACAGCACGCCAGTAGTACCTAGCACCACTCCTGCCCTACGACGAGAAAAACGGAAGTTCCTGGGTAATAATCTCGACATCCCAGACCACGTATATCGTTGACGCTATAAACCAAATGGGCGTCCGAATTGCACATCCCTCTAGCTCGACTGGCACCATCCCCCTCGGATGCGGGGAAAGAATATCTTCTGTCACGCTGTGACTTAAACCCCGCAGTAATATTCGGTAACTCGTTGGAACCTTAACCTGATATTCGTTTATCTTTTCCTTTCCTCAACCGCCTTGACTTGCGGATGAACGTTCTGAACCTTTGGATTGATACATTGATTCGGAGGAACGTAAGTGATACCGTATGCATGCATTATGTAGAAGTATTTGCTCACTTATTTCTTACCCTTAGCTAGACCAAGTCGATTTGATGCTGCAAGATGGGATGGGATCGTGCTCCCACCGTCCTATTCCATAATTTTGTCGCATCTCGCCGCGCCCGTACTGCACAAGTGCCCGTTCAGACATCTGGTCACAGCTGTGCGAAAAGCACGTATCTGCGCAGGTTTTGATCGGCGAACTTGGAGACGTGACTCCAAAGAAAAACAGGTCTTAACTAATCGTCCCAATTCGAGTCTGTGTCCTGCTGCTCAAAACCCGCGGACTTGGACACGGGAGAAATGTGTGAGGATGGACTCGGGGACCTGAAGTAGATATTCGATTTGCATATCTACGTCCCCGGCGCTCTGACAGGTGCGAATAAACCTCAGCTGTACTGCGTTGAATAACACCAAAGAAATTCACGACTCATGGATGGTTTGACAGGATCAACATTAATATCACCGATTATGTGCGTGCCGTGGCTGGCGGACGAGTATACGGAGTTGTTGGTGTGTTAACCGAATGTGGCTTGACACAAGATACGATTGGTTCTCGGGACGCCGTCTCACTTGGAACTGGCGGGAGCAATTTCTCAGAGCAGGCCCCGCGCGTTGCATCGAAATGCCCGCGTATATCCGTACGATATGGTATTCACTCCCAGAAAGAAACGGAGCGTGAAAGATAGGGCGCAAATAAAGATCATCGCAGTGATCAGCGATCTCGGTCTTCAGATACTTGGAAGAAGATCAAATGAGCTAGTACGTTATGATCTGGACATGCTACTTGTCAATCTGCATTCTCTGGTTACTATGAGTGTTGATCTCTCACAGCATTAGATATTGGATACTAAGTTGTCATTTAGCCCCCTTTGTGCTACTTTCGTAGATCGATCTTGGTATCGGCTTATTCCATGAAAGTGAGCTTTGACAGCCTTTATATTTATATCCACCGAGGTGCTCCTACTAATTTATGGTGCCTGCTGGATGTTATTGAAATCATTACGGTGAGAGAAGTTCAGGATTAATCTGTAATGCAGCGCAAAGATCCAGTTCATGTCATTTCCTCCGAGTTGTCCTGAAGGCTGTCCCGGTCCGCAGTGCACCACCAGCCCTTCCCTCGTCGAGTGTCGACGTTACGGGTTTATGTCTATAGGTCTCTGCCTCAATGATCTTCATGTGTCGCTCCCTTCACAGCTTGTTGTTGCAGCATTGTAATTCAAAGCTCCCGACTGGGAGATTATTTTGGCACTACTCTCAGGATTCGTATAACAACAGCAGTGTATTTTGCTCATCGTCCTATACTTCTGCCATCTCAAGCCAGCCCTACCCACAGCTATTGAAATCATGTGCAACTATAAGTCGCTTGTTGAAAAGTGAGCGCACGGACCAATGTGGCACTGAATGTGGCTGAATGTGGCTGACGAGTCAGGTGCTCTGGATACGTCTTTCCTTTTGGCTGAGACTGCTTTCTACTGCACGTTATCGACGGCTCTCAATTTTCTGACTGACTAGCTTTGTTATACTCAAACATTTTTCCATTTTCCTTCTCATCGTGCGGTGCTCCGTAAACCAAATTTTATTCGAAAGAGATGACTAATTTGTCCGCAGGATCAAAGCGGGTTTGGGATGGATACGACAGCGAGTCTCGTAAGAGGCCTCGGGATAGGGAAGAACCCAGGGATTGGCGAGATGTACACTTGAAGTCACCGCGAAGAAAGACTGAGAGTAGGAGGGACAGCACTGATAGGCGTGATTCGGGGCATGGACGACCAAGAGACTACGATCAGAGAAAATATGGCGACAACAACAGAGAAAAGGACAAACGGGACGACCGAGAACGAGATAGCCGCTCTAGAAGAGATCATGAATCAAAAGACGACCGTCGCAAGCGCAGCTCACCATCTACCCGTGATCGACGATCTCCCACTTCCAGCAACGGGCATGCTCATCAGGCGATACAGGACTCTGAAAAAGAGGAAGGCGAGTAAGTAAAATAGTTCTAGCATATCTATTTCATTGTGTAGGGTTATTCATGTTCTTCCCCGTAATTTTCAGGATTTCACCGCGATCAAGTCCGCATTCTGTACCGCCCGCAAGCATTCCATCACCAACCCCTCAGCTTTCACCTAGACCTGAGCCTGCGATAGAAATGGAACTAGATTTACATGTGTCGCCTCCGCCTGTAGAAGCTGCACTTGCAGCACGTCGTGCAAGACGGCAAGCCATTCTCGCAAAACATGGCATCGCCGGCGTGGAGCAGAGCGCCAGTCCCACCCCTGGACCTAGTAGTGCGGTCCAGCCGCCTAAGCCTGTTACATCTATATCTAATACAATATCTCAGACCCACAGCGTATCCGATATTCCTGGAGTCTCGGGAATCAATTCTGTGAAATCCAAAGATGGCTTATCTTGTCAGTATCCTCCATTTCTTCGAAGGCAGGAATTGATTTACTTTCAATAGTTAAACGAGATTCTGCTTCTGCTTCACCCACTCCTGCTGCCTTCGAGCTAGCTAAAGATGGTGAGGAGGAAGACGTACGAGCAAAGGTCCAAGCTCAAGATGGCACTGCGGAGCAAATATCTGCCGCTGACTATGATCCAAGTTTGGATCGTCGTGAAGACGAACAAAGGCGAGTTCTCAAGGATGAGCCTATCGCTGTTGACGCCGAAATCATCGAAGAAGATGAGGAGGAAGAAGACGATGTTGATGATATGTTTGCAGTCGCTGCCACCGACAAGAAGGAGAAGAAGACGAAGAAAGTCCAGAAAGTTGTTGTAAGTATTGAATCATTATTTTTTGTTCTCACCACTCATTTTGTTGAAGAAGCCTATTGTTCCTGCTTTGATCACGACGACATTGGATTCTGCTGCGGATCCAGAGGGCTATTACCAAGTAATCCTCGGTGAGCAACTTGACGGCCGCTATCAGGTCTTTTCTTCTCTTGGTAAAGGGATGTTCGCGAATGTGGTTCGCGCTCGAGTTATACAGTCGGAAGTTGGTGAAGCTGGAAAAGAAGTGGCGATCAAAATTGTGAGATGTCAAGAATCAATGTAAGTTAAGATCTAGACAATACAATGACATTGCTAATACTTATCACGTAGGTATCGAGCAGGGCTGAAGGAGGTACAAATTCTCCATAAACTTAAACAAGCAGATCCAGAAGATAAGAAACATATTGTCCGCCTTGAAAGAACATTCGAACACAGAGGACATCTGTGTATGGTTTTCGAATCCCTGAGGTAAATGCATGTCCTATTACATCCTGTATCATCTAACATGTTGCCCATACAGTATGAATCTTCGAGACGTAGTAAAAAGGTTTGGAAAGGACGTAGGCCTCAACATCAAAGCTGTACGGGCTTATACTCACCAATTGTTCTTGGCCTTGAGCTTGCTTAAGAAGGCGAACATCATGCATGCGGATATCAAACCCGATAATATTCTGGTATGTGCGACTGCATAGTTGTCTTGTTTCTTTATTTGCTCACTTGACATAAAGGTTAATGAACAGAAAACCGTTATCAAATTATGTGATCTTGGCTCCGCTTCCGATGCCTCCGAGAACGACATCACCCCTTACCTCGTGAGCCGTTTCTATCGAGCGCCAGAAATTAGTTGAGTCCCTCTGATCCGCATCTTGTTTTGTCACTGACCTCTTTATCTAGTACTTGGTGTGCCTTACGACCCATCACTCGATATATGGTCGATTGGATGCACCCTATATGAACTTTACACAGGCAGAATTCTTTTCCCTGGCAGGTCCAACAATCAAATGCTCCTGCTCATGATGGAACTGAAAGGGAGGTTCAACTCAAAGATGATTAAGAAAGCCAAGTTTGGTGATATGTATTTTGATGAGATGGGTGGCTTCGATAGCGTCGAAAAAGATCGTGTGACTGGATCTGTGAGTCAACCTGATTTCTCCATTCATTCCTATCATGTCAGCTGACGGTTTATCTCAGGATGTCGTTCGCAAAGTTCACATCTCCAAGCCTAGCCGGGACCTGCGTTCCCGGTTGATGCCCCCAGCATCAGTGAAGCTCAAAGACGATGAAAGCAAGCTACTCGCTTCCTTCATTGATTTGTTAGATAAGTGCCTTGCTCTGGATCCTGCACGGAGAATCACACCCAGAGAAGCATTGGTGCATCCTTTTATAAGAGGCTAGTTGTTCTTATCGCTGAACCATTGTATTATTTTCCCGTAGCATCCGTGTAGATATATATATATCGATGTACTTACGGCCCCGAACATTTTATCTCCACGCTTTTTGGTCTGGTGGTACAGATGTGAACTAAGTCGCGAACAAGAAGCATAACCTGCGCAATTCAGGGTGAACGCTTTTGCGCACTACTTATAGGGGGTCTTTCCGGGCTCATGACTTCCAAACGGTCCAGGTCTACCCGCCATGGCTACTCAACGTCTGAAAGGCATATTTTCCATCATCAAAGGAAATAAAGCTGAAAAATCAGACCAGAAATCCCCCACTACCGACAAGGCAGATAAACCCACGTCAGAGAGGGTATTGCCGACGTTCGATGAGTTGCCAAACTTCCACGATTTCAAAGGGTGTGCGTGGGATGTGTGGGGCCGCGACGATGAATTGGGGACTATCAATCTGCTCACAGAGGAAGTCGTTCAGCGAGCTGCAAAGGAAGAGGTTCGGTAAGTCGAGTTGAATAAACAAAGTTGGCAGGACTTGACATAATATGGGTAATCCAGGACTGGAAGGACCGTATGCTTGAACTGGTAAGAATATCGAGTCATGGAATTCCATTATGTTACGAATGAATATCCTATGTTTACAGGCCCATTCACTTCCCTTCGAGGGTCAGGTGCTCTCCTTTCAATTTCAATATATCACTGACAGCATTACGATTGGTGTAGCCCCTTTTTGGCAGGAAAATTCCTTCTATCACCACATATGCAAAAAATGGCCCAGATGTTCCAATCAGAGATGATGTTATCCATATCGTACGTGCAGGACAAGCACATCCTGCCGCAGTTTTCCTCATTCCGTCACGTCTAGAACACCCAATCTGGTTCTCAATGGGATGGTTTGAAACATTACGGTCTCAGGGACCATAACGTCTTCTATAACAAGTTAAATATATTTTTATATTGTTTGAGAGTGACGAGACGCTGATGCGGATTGAACAGTACCCCGCCTACAGCATTATCTGAAGGCGAGATGGAGCTTCACGACCCTAGCGAGATCGACTATGGACGCGTCAAGTTAGGAATGCAGAGTATGTACCCGCTCAATTGAGTATCCATAGAGTTTCTTACGAACTATATGAAGACTGGGCCAAACATGGAATCTGTGGCCGCGGAGTTCTCCTAGATTTAGTGAGCTACTACACTGCCGATGGCGGGACCCTTCCCTACAACCCATGGGCCACGTATCCTTTGACCGTAGCAGACCTTGAGGCTGTTGCGAAGAAGCAAGGTGTAGAGTTCAGGCGGGGTGATATCCTAATTTTGCGAGTAGGATTCATCCAGAAATATTATGCCAGTACCAATGAAGATAAACATGCACTACGTGACCAAACGTTAGAAACATTGTGAGTCTTCCGGTAATCTTTTTTTTGTGGAAATCAAACTCATGGGCTTGTGTTCAGTACAGGAATCGAGCAGAGCGACGAAATGAAGAGGTTCATCTGGTGCGATTGTCTCTGTTGTTTGTCTAGGTGCGCGAAAACTAAGACTACCTGGATTGCGCCGCAGGAACAATCACTTTGCTGCCGTAGCTTCCGATCAGCCTTCAATGGAGGTATAATTGAGTCGCATATGCCATCTTATTATGCTAAATTATCATTTCCCTAGCGGTGGCCGGCACCTGAAGGCGTACCCCAACTACATCAGGTTTGTTTTGAATTCCTACGAAATGATTGACCATACTCAGTGCCAATGTGGACGTTACAGACATTCCTTGGGTTCGTTGTTTTCATCCTACTATCCCGACTCGACTTTACTAATTGTATTCTCCTTGAAGATTATGGGGAATGCCCATCGGTACAAAATTAGTTTCATGTTAAAGATCATACTAAAGCTCATACAATTACTCAGGTGAATTCTTCGACGTCGAAGAGCTCTCCCAAGTGTGCAAAGAGACGGGAAGATATACCTTTTTCTTCACTTCTTGGCCCTTGAATATGTATGTGGACACTCAATCTATGTCGTACTTACATTCACACTGCAATTCATTAAAGTCTCGGTGGAGCCGCAAGCCCTCCCAATGCTGCAGTGAGTGGATGAAATTGTCGCCGTGTTCAGAAGCTGACATGTTCATCCAGGCATATTTCTAAATACGCCTAGCACCATGTTAGCAACAAGTCAACCTTTCTGCCTTGTAGATCATGATTGTAAGAATGCCAGCTGATGTACGAATACTGCTTTTGGAAGTCCAGTGTATTACATATTTCTTTTGCCAATGTGAGAGCTGATAAAAACATTACGAGTTCGCATCGGAGGTATCGCTCTGAAGAATGATAGCGCACTGCAAAGGAAATACTGCGTATACTACAAGAACAATTATAAAACTTTTTGGTATTCATAATACTATATACTGAGCCTGGTATCATGGTGGTCATATGCTCTCCTAGAATAATCCTAAGAAATGAATAACATGAGAAAAACCGAAAATAATAATCTTTAAACGGCCATGCTATGTCTCCTACCCTCGTCAGCCTCGATGGCTCTGGCACTGTGGTGATTGCCACTTCGTCGTCTACCGTCGATCGTCACCCATCCACTTAGGCTGCCATATTCTGCATCAGCTTGAGTTCCCTCACTCTCTTCATCATCCTCCGTGAAAACGTGAGGACGAGACTTTTTCCGTTTAACCGTAGAAGTAGTTAGAGGGTTGGTGCCTGAACTGGACGACGAGGAAGTTCGTGATACAGGGGGCGAGCCCCTAGTTTGTAGAGGTCCTTCGAGGGACGACCTCGGTTCAGGGCCATCGGTGAGCGAAGCTACAGATGATCGTTTCTTGGATGACGACGCCGTGGACAGGCCGAGTGTGGTATCAGGTTTCCGCAATTTCCTGCAGATAGTATTGCTCAGTTAGCAAAGCAAGCTGAGGAGAAATGAACGCAAATACGAACGTGTTGAGTTTAGGTTCGGCATAATTCACACTTCTCCTGGCTCTACGTTCACGTCCACTGGCAGCATTTGCATCAGCCTCAGAAGAGGTTGAATTTTGGGGAGGAATAGGACTACTCGATGACCGTGGTGTTGGTAGATACGATACTTGGGGAGTGGTTGCAGGAGTTGTAGCTGGCGTGGACAGGAATGTTCGGGTGGTAGCTAAAGATGTCGCGGCGGATATGGGTGTGGGTCCTTCTGTCTCGGGTGTACGTTGGCGGTCGCGATCTAGAGATCAATCAGGACGTAACGTGTCAGATAAAAGTTTTGGCGTAATTGTGGAGTGCATGTAGAGTAAATATTTGGAAATGCGGCACGCTTACCTGAGGTATTGATATCCAATGGTGGCAGGAGTGCACGACTGCGTGGTGAATTGGTGACGTCCTTAAGTTTGAATTTACTTCCTTCAGCAGCACTGCCATACTCTTCTTCTCTTCTCCTCTTTCTCTCACGTTCTCTTCCTCTCTCACTTTCGCTAGCTTCTCCCTCAACATCTCGCTCTTTAAGCTTCGACTTCTTTTCCTTCTTTTCCTTCCTTGGCAAAGATATGACTTCATCCTGATCCTCATCTGCTAAAATATCATGAGCTACGAGTTTCTCTTCGTTCTCCTCGGCCAAACCTGCTTCTCTTCTGACAGGAGAACCGAAGGCTGGGCTAGCAGGCCGTGGCGGAATCAATGTTTCACAAATGTCATCAGCATCGACACCAGAAGCATCGGTAGTCGATTTCAGTAGCCCACTTCGTCTCCTCGCAGATTTTTTCTTTCCTGTAACGACTTGTTCTTGCAAGTTGATGTGAAGCGGCGTTGGCAAAGGCGGAGGAGAGGCTACCCGAGCTGGTAGTGGAAGCCGCGACGCTGAAAGTCGTGCTTTCGCCTTCCGAGGGGGCCCAAGGTTTGGAATCGAGCTCATGTCCTCTTCATCCGCTTCAAGAGACGAGCCAATTTCTTCCTCTTCATAGATACCGGGTATGGTAGGTGCACGGGACAGGCGAGGTACTTGAGGCGAGGCATGAGGATCGATGTTGGGACGGCGAGCCTGCGGAGGAGGAGGATCGGATGGAGGAGGAGAATGGCCAGAGGGAATGTTGAAAGACTGCCGAAGAAGGTGGAGATGTTTCGTCAAACTGATGGTCTGAATGAAAAGTCAGAGTGAGACGGCTCAAGACATAAAGATGGCTCACCGCAGTCTCTGTATCTGCCATGACTTTCCTGGATTTTTCTCGTTCCTTCTTCAATTGTGCTGTAAGAGCAATTTCGGACGCTCGCAGACGGAGGTTTTCGACATAGAGGGTGGATATCTGGGCATTAAGTTCTTCGATCCGTACGCTAAGGGTGGAATTAAGCCTGTAGATTGAAGTTTAGGCAGCTTATTTTGAGGCACATCCTGCATACATACTTGGTGATATGTTTGTTGGCGAGGAGAAATTTCTTCTTAACTGGAAGCCACCGAAGGAAATTAACGATCAGCCTGGCAACGGATGAAGTGAACATACAGTTTTCAAACTCGTTTAAAGCGTCGTTTTGTCTAATGTTGAGGGACACACGCGGCTCGCGTCTGCTCATCGTGTCCGACGGCGACGAGAGAGTTCTGGAGTGACGGTGAGGAGTGGCTGTCCCTGGAGAGATGGTCGTGGTCGCTGTCCAACACGCGCTGATATCGAACAATACTATTCGTCACGTGATCCCAAAAACGCGGCAAAACCTAACCCTATCGCGTCCCCTTTGGTCGAACTTCTAACGTCCAGCCGTCACTTTCAAGGTCAGTTTATCCTTTCAGGTTACTAAGAAAGGCTCGCTGTCCTCGTTTCATGCACGGATCCATCCGTTGCAGAATAATAATCATCAATAAGATAAGAACTAGTACAGACATGAATAGAGCAATGCACCCCAAGGCAGGAACAAACGGTGATACGCTGGCTATCTTCACTGGCTCGCTTCTTCCATCAGAGGAGTTTTCCGCAACCATCCGTCAAAATCTACATCTTTCTCCAGCAGCTCACTAACACGGTCCACCTGCCCCTCTACGTCAAACTGTGAGTTGTAGCCGAAGAACCCACTGCCCACGCGTCCGAATGGTGGCTGTTGCGATGACGTATATTGGGGCATGAAAGCATTTGGATTCTGCGTGAACGACATCATAGGAGTCACGGAACGCAAGTGCAAGTCCTCGACACCAGGTGAATCAGAGTACCCTGATGCGGGTGACGAAAAATATGACTTGGCAGGGGATAGATCAGCTTCTCTGGTTGGTGTTCGGTCGCGCAACGGTGCCGAATGAGCCTCATTAATTTCATCTTGTTCTTCTGGGATAGATTGTGTGTTCCTACGAGAAGGTGGTCGTGGGCGGCGTTTTGACCGACGTGACGACGCCAAAAGCTCCGTCAAGGTAGGCAAGTCTCGATCAGGGGTTACTGGAATCGGCAGGTTTCTGGCATTCCCTAACCCTTTGCTATTTGTGACCGACGGCGTCGGTGTCCGCATTGGAGTAATGGACCGAGGAGGTGGGGTAGGTGATCCATCAAACACTGGTGTGGGCCGTGCCTTTTTCCGTGGGGGAGATGCAAGACTTAGTACTTGCGGGGATATAGTCATGGCTCCTGAAGGCGGCGTCGGTGGCCGATAGCGCTTGCTTGGCGCGCGGGGTGTTACACGAACGGGTAGCGAAGATGACATATTCGCAGTGTCTGCATCATGATTGTCTGAGTTGAGAGGACGATACACTCTGGGAAAAGAGTTGGCGAGATATGGCGAGGAACGAGGGGACAAGGGTATGCGAGTTGATGATATAGGAGGCTTCGCTCTTTCGGGCTGTAATGGTTCCTTCTGCGGAGGCGTGGATGTTTCTAGCTGTGATGGGAAAGAAGGGGGAGGTTGGGACTGTATTTGTTTTTTTATTTTTATGTATGATATCAGTAGTCAGCCTTGGTGAAGCACTAAAGTGATGCACTCTCACCTGTTCAGGTAAATCAACGATTTTTGGCATTTGATCGCGTAGCGGCAACGTAGGAACAGCGGGATTAGAGCTAGCCATGTTGATATCCCCATCGGAATCAACGACAGGCCGATCTTTGTCTATCAGCTTATCTGTATCTTTGTGTATAGAATCTTGAAAGTGGTGATCAACGCCATCCTGAGATTCCAATAGAGCGGGACGACCAGGAGGTCCCTTGCCCTTCTTTCCGGTTACAGTGGCAGAGACGTGCTTTACGACTTGAAAACCCAGCGGAGACGGATCTTTGGGATCTTGTTCCTGAACCTTCCCCTTCGCAACAGCTTTATGGATTGCCTTATTCTGAGAAGATTTTGCTGACCGCGTAGCCGTACAACCTGTCCCCTCGGCATCCATGGTAGCTCGCCATCTCTTTACCTTCTCGTTTACGTTCACGACGGTGTCCAAACAATCTGCCATGCTTTCTGCCGCCGTAGGCTTGTCGAGCTCGCCCACTCGCGCCCCTCCATTATGTTGGGGACCCTCAGTACCGTTGATTCTCTTAGCCCACGCCATCTCCTTTCCCTGTTGGTTCTCTACAAGATTTCTCTGCTCCTCTTTCGCCCCCTCCCTTGCTTTCTCCCAGTCAAACCACACTTGTTCGGTATCTGGTAATATCCAATTTTGTCCCTCCTCCTCCTCCTCCGCCTGCCTATTCTTCCTACTGACCCATCTATATCTTCCCCTAACACAACCCATCTTGAGCTTATCGCTAACATAAGACCACTTTCCGTTACTTGGCTCTCTCCCGGCAAGCTGGAACGCTTCTCGTATATTCTGTCTGAGTTGGAGTGCTCTGACCTCTGAGGTTGGAGAACTTGGAGCGGAAGGTGGAGAGAGAACTTCGTTCTTCGTGGACAGGAACAGGTGGACGTCTCGGAGAAGTTCTGCATACCGGTTTACGTTGTCCGAGGGTGTAGTAGATGCATATGAGTCCATAGGTTGGTGAGCACGGCTGCGTGAATATGATTTGTGCGAGGGGGGGAATATGGGAGTATAGAGCGACATGGTGTATAATAACACACAAACGAGACAAGTTGAATTTGTGCTGCAAGGTTTGGATCGCTGGCTGGGAACAGTCCGGGAGCACAAAGGCCCAGGTTTGAGATAGAATAAGCAAAAAGAAAGTATACCAATGTATTATCCAAATGTTGAGGCTAGGTATGGGGGACTGCTGTAAGGATATTAGGAGAGAGATGGCATGTACCAGCGATGCAACAATGCTGCCACCACGAACGTGGTCCCGCGGGTCGGCGAACTTGGCGGACAGATACGCGGTCCACGGACCATGCCAGTCCAATCTAAAACCTAGCTCATGAAACCGCATCAGCACCGAGTCACTCCAAACGTTTACTGCAGATCTAGAGCTCTTTTGGCAGGGTGATTGACCACTCCGAGTTTGCTGTCATCAAAGTTCGCGTCTTACACGCTTATATATAAACTAGCAAATTTATCCTCTGGAGCATGATAGCCGACGCGGACTGCAAGGCTAAAAGATACCTGTTGCAGAAAATCAAACACAAGACTGTGCCGCTATTCGCGACTGTGTAAACCTATACAACCTGTCCATCAAGATGGACCATTGCATGATCGAAGTCTCAGCAAAAGCGAGCCCAAAATGGCTGTATAAAGTTTGAACTCGACTGTTGCTGCAACCCATCAACAAAAAGTAACCCTGTTTCGCGACCAACCGCCAATTCCTGATAATTTAGCAGATGGACAAAACAGCATTTTTGCGATCTGTGCTATCGCGAGAAATAGCTCACAATTGCACCCAGTTACGAACATACTACGTCTCCATGACACTTCACAATGTCAGCCTTTTGGTGAGCATGATCAACAAGGAGCAATATAGCAGCTGTCACTGCTTCAGCGAATCATGACTTTGACAGCACTCCGCGCTCCCAGGGACATTCGGTATACAGTTAACGAAATGTGACGGCACTCGATATTGATCACAGGACTCAGAACATACTAAAGCCTAAGCAAAGGAAACTTTCTTTCGGAGACCTGGCCCTTTGGCGTTATTGGATGCGCCCGTGTGACTTGTACCGGAATTATCCTGACATGTTTTGTGTTTCTCTTTCCGTAGTTTAACCTTCTCCTTTTTAGACTGTGCTCGCTGTGCGGCGATAATTGTTTTCATCTCCTTCTAAGAAATTCATCAATACCAGACAATTTTTCCACGTCCAGCACAAAAACTGTGCTTGCTCACCAGTTTATCCTTTGAACTGATCTTATGATCGGTTTGCTTTGGCTTTGGTTGACCAGCCTAACAGCAGCAGAGCAACATGATTAGTCCCATCAACGCGGGATAATACCAAACACGATCACGTACCTGTGGCCGGTGATGCCGCTCTGCTCTGCTCAACTGCTTTTTCTCCTCGGTCGCAGCTATCAAGGTGGCTAATTCCAATGCATCCTGAACAGTGTCAATCAGCTGAGACGGGAAAATGACCAATTGACACGAACCTTGCCGTGTTCAAAGAAATTCTTTATTTTCTTCTCCTTTCCTGTCGAACGGGTCGGTTTTGACGTAGCGGATGGCGGTACGGTTATCGTCATTACATGAGTCCTCTATTGGTATGAACTCGGTCAATGCCTGTTGGGAGCAGACTGACAGCAATCTGGAAATGGATAATTTACTGACATCGAATGTAACCTTTTGGTGTTACTGCTTGGTTCCTGTGTGTTACGTAACGTCCGAACTTGTACACCGCGGCGGCTTGGCAACTCGGATATCATTCATTTTTTTTTACTTGAATACACAACCCGAAATCACATTTCATCCTGAATATCGGACGTATGCAGCGATATACTCCACAATGCGGTTAGATTCTCTGCTCCCTTCAATATTTTTGACGTTTGCGCCGTCAATTTGTATGCCGGTTTCGTAAGAGCCACCAAGGGGGCGGTGCTTTCTCTACAGCCGTACCCAAGGGTTGTCTCCTGCATATCGTATTTTTGCGGTCTTCAGGTTCACTGTAAATTTGATATAGCGAGTTACGTCCACAATTAAGTAGCTGTTGAAAGGGTGTATCTGACATTGCGTCTGCATTTATCCTTTTTTGTTCAGAAACGCCAAAATCTATGGTATCAGATCAGGTGAGCTGTCCGGCTCAGTCTCGCTCTCCTAGGTTCTGACCTTGTTCCTTATACGATTAGTGTTTGCTAAGTCCAGGTCCTATCAAAACCCTATCAAATGACGCACGGTAACAACTGTCTCGTTAACTATGGCTGAGCAATCTGTTCTTGATTTACACAGATGACGGCTCCATCTACAATCATCACAGGACTTGGCGCCAGGAGCAAACAGCTATATAAAATTGTTCAGACGCATCCGCCATAGCCCACGAGACACGATAAAAGGTGCACACTTGGACCCATAAAATCTCATCCACCAGCCCGTTTCACCTTCAAAGCCTCTCCTCCTTTACCACTTCACCACTACCACACTTCGTTTCATTAAGTCATGTGCTGCTGGCGACAGTGAGTACTCCTTCGCCGTCGTCCTTTCTGCTACAGCTGACGACGAACACCATAGCGTCCGTAATGTCTACTTGAGGTGTGGACACGCCATCAACCTCGTAGGGCGCTTTGCTTGTGTGCTATACATGGCCGATAATAACTGACTCTTCTTTCGCCGCCTTCTAGCCCGACGAACTCGTGAGCTTCTTCCACGTTCTAGTCAGCATGTCAATTCTAATCAGACAACCCAAAGATCGAGTGCGACAGTCGCACCTGTAAGTTCAGCAGGAGTCACCCTCGCGATTGCACTCTTCCGCAGTGCAAACTTACTTGCTGGCAGTAGTACGTATCAGCTCTTTTCTGGACTAGCGCTGAATTCCTGACTTTCCTTTCTCTCCGAATTATTCACACGTTTCTGCTACCGTCCCGTACATTCCTGTCTTGCCACCGCCACTTCCGTCTGCCGCCATGGAATCGATCTATCGACGTACGATAGCCGCCAATACCCCCAGCAGTACTGTACGTGTGCATGCCTCTGTCGCTTTGCTTTTCAACCGCTGACCCAACTTATGATCTTCACAGCACCCAACATCGATAGATTGTGCCCCAATTGCGAGCAGACAGCCAGGCGTTGATCGTATGGCTCAGTGTAGGGATGCAAACAGACGAACGGTGTATTGTTTACCGAAGCAAGAGCTTATACATTCTCAGCGAATTAATACGAAGAGTAACATTGTTTATATTATTTATATTGTTTATATTGTATCCCTTGTAGACCTGTAGATATTCCCTGCAATTGAAGCAGTTGGCATTTGAAACTTGAATGTACCGACGCCAGAAATAACTGCCCCCTTTGTTCCGCGGCCCTCCTTGATAAATGAATGGATTTGGCATAGTCTTTGATGCCAGCTTCTGATAATATTTGAACAGCGGTAGGAAGGCCACGAAGCTTGGTGATGGTGGTCCAATCTGACAAGCCGCATCATCGCGAATTCGCTTCCTAAGCCTTTGGCTGCAATCAACAAGGAAGATAGTCACAGCTGTGATGACATCGTGGGTGAAATGAGACCGGTGCATAATAATGCCCTCATGGCATCAACGACGCCTCCTGTAAATTGTCAAGGACGTCGTTTCGGAGTGACACGGAGTAGTCTTTAATGCCTCGCGGAGGCGGAGATCAAGCTGATCCTTGACTTGCGGGCTATGTAGATAGTGGCGAGTCGGACAGCCAATACACAAGGCTTGAATCAGGTAAATATTTGCGTAGGGGAGAAAATTGTACGCTGTACGTCGTGTCCTACATTGCGAACAGATCGGACATACAAGGCACTACGCCGTTTTGAAGTGTGGTGAAAATAACTGAACACGTTTGCGGCTGTGTATCCAGCTTTGAATGGTACTATAGTATGTATGTTCCGGCCGCGATTGCCGTATTTACTCACAAGAACTCACACTCTGATTGCTGTGGAAGATACGGGGGGGATCGGTGCACTTCCTGGCTCATGACAAAAGTACACATGTCGAGCTTACAAAAGCCACTCACGATGTTGCAGTGAACCAATGAGCTACATTCTTGCGGCCGCCATGATTTTCGTAAGTTTAATTTTAAGCCTGCCGCATATAGAGATATTACCAGATTATCGGTCAACAAAGAGGAAGAGATCGCCAAACTTACAATCTTGAACCTACTAGTAGGCATCTATTGTGCCACCCATAAGGTATAACGTCCGGTTAACATTTGTCACTGTCATACAGGGCAATGGACCCACAGCAGCACGGAATCGGGCGTACGCCGTATGTGAAGGGTGACATATACCACTATGCTCTTTATCGTAGTTGTGGACTAACGCCGCCTGAGATTCCCGTACACACTTTACCGGAGCAAGATTAAGGAATGTAAAGCCTTTGAATTGGGCCGCTTATAGATGTGACTGCATGAATACCTTATCAAACATTTCTAGGCATTTGGAATGCCCAGACTGACAATAGCTCGCCCATGTGGACCCGCTTGAAATAACAAGCACCCCAAGGCGGGGCGGAGCATATTTTGCGCAGTTTGATAGTATCTCCGAGGGATTATACCGGACCCCCCATATTCCACCCAAAAATATAGAGCTGGGGTTAACGCCTATAGGTATTATTTCGCGTAGTCTGATGCTAACAGCAAGAGGAAGCAGAGGCCGAATATGTAGCATGACGTTCGCGAAACGAATGGGGTTAAACGTTATTCGCTTTGTCGACTGGGAAGGAGATGCTACATTGCCTCAGTCTGCCGCGAAGAACTATCAGGAATGATCACCTACTAGTACATTTTGGCTGTTACATATAGGGCTCGCTAAAAGTGCTTGCTCGTAACGTATGTTTTAATTTCTAGCTCGACTTGAATGTAGTGCCGCGGAGGCTGAAGTTGGCGTCAGCAGTAGATAAACATACTCCTCTCAGACTGCACACCACTCAGACCAATGCATGTTGACTAGTAGCAAACGCTGGTGTCGGGAATGCGGTGAATACAAAAAAGGGTTAATGAATATTTACAACAGGATTCTCTAATGCCATAATGTACTGACCTATACGTGGCCCGTCGATTACCGTGATCGTGAGCGGATTAGGACCGAGTGGAGGAGTCTTTTGCAGGAGTTGTACGCTATTATACGGCAAAGCTTGACCTGAATCATGAGGAGCTTTCCGATGATGGGAAGTGTTTTAGCTTGCTATCGCTTCGGCTTTCCGCAAGAAGATCAACAATGTCGTAAAAAAGTTAAAATCATTCCATGATACCTCGTACCTCAATATATACTGGAGTTTACCAGCCAGATAGCTGTCACTACCGCTGACAATAGTGTAATCGGCTCTAGTGACAATGTGCTGCCGCGATATCATTTCAAATGGGCCACAGTCGACCTTCGTTGCCCATCCAACGCGTCAAATATATCGTAGTTGTGCACCGGAAGCTCCCCGTTCTGCGAGCGATTTCTAGATCTAACTTTGAATGGAACTTTGAAAACTCGTACTAGGTTAGCTTCCTTGCGATGGCATGATTCCTGGAGCGATGGATTCCTGATTTGGTGACGGAATGAGATGGAATCTTCCGGACTCCACGGCCTTTGGGACAAATCCGTTGGTAAAAAGTGTTCAGGTGAGGAAACGTCTCTGGGCCTAAGGGACAAACAATATGCTCATTTACGAGTTCATTTAACATTCATGATTTATGATTTTAGCTTTCGGGTAAGGTACAGTTATTATCGCACCTATATCCTGAGGTGAAATGTCACATGCCGCAGCGACCCACGCGGTCAGCAACGTTAGCGTCCGTAGCGTGTTTTTGCTGTCGTGGATATGGACGGTATGCATCTACAGTGCATGCACCTGCCGAGGTACATGCAGCATGGTCTGGATGGGAACCGCTGGTGACTGTATAGACGAGTTTGAATTGATGTTTAATTGAGTATCCAGAAGATCCTGTGATAGAGTAAGTCGGTGCCAGTTGTTTTTCGCGGAAACTCGGAAACGTCTGATCTTTGACGACGACAGATTGGCTGACAGGTCATGCATGCAGGCGAATGTCAAGGGCGATGTCGGCGACATTCCCTAAAAGTGACGCGAGCGTTTAAAACAAGGGCGTATATGTTTCCCGACTAAGGCCGATTTTGAGATGTCGAATGCTTAGCGACGACAGTGACGGGCTCTGGCGACTCCATCGGCCTATACTGCCTTGGCTGGACGTGAGCAAGAATGTGGAGTGAATATAAGGAATAGTTCGGTTTGCTGCAACAAAGTTGAGCCTAGTAGCGAGTTGCATAGCTTACCAGTAGAGGTCCAAGTTCATGGCTGGTGGCTGCTAATAGATCTGCTGAGTAACGTCATAGCACGTGACCGTATAAAAGTTTGAAAAGGTGCCACTTCGGTGAAATCAATCGATCGAGTGCTGGTCTTGTTTCATTCGCTTGTCCCAGTTCTTGGCACTGTGCTACTAGGAAATTGGCAGACTACTCAGCGATGGTGGCTACTGAACGCGATTCTTTGCTCCCCACTCTCGATACATCCCTTCCTGCGGCGAGAACAAATGTCGAACGCCAGCTGGGTCCACTGGAAATATCAAGGTCTACCCGCTTTATGATACTGGCGGGTCTTTGGTCTGCTACGTTTCTCTCTGTCAGTGAGCCTCATAAAAAAGACAACAATTCAGTCTCTGATGGTTTTCTTGGTTTTCTTGGGGAAAGGCTCTGAACAGTACGTTTCATTGTCCGTATATATTCCCGCATATACTGATAGTCTTTTCCAGCAACACTCGTCGCGACATGTGAGAACTCCATTTTGACTGTTTGTTACCAAAGGTGATCAGTGACCTTGTGACTAGTGCTGCCTTCCATCTCGTCCGACTTCAACAAATCAAACCAAGCTAGTTGGCTCGGCACATCGTAAATAGCTTTACTTATCTCGAATATAGACTGAATACGATTTCTCACGTAAACAGATATCTCCTCGCGCATTGCACCATTACGCCTTTGTATGGCCGTTTATCTAATGTCATGGGACGGCGTGGTGCCAATCAGCTGGCAGTAGTGTCAGCTGCATTAGGCACTCTTGCTTGTGGTCTCTCTGGGAATATGGAAGTCTTGATTGCTGCTAGATTCGTAGGCGCTTATTCATTCCGTTGCTGTCCTTACCTCAATAGTATCTGCGTGAACTAGCTTGGAGGTATGGGAGGAGGTGGCATTTTCACAACGTCCACGTGAGTTCCGTGGCTGGAACTATTTCCCGTCTCAACCTCTAATACCGCGACCCGGATAGGATTATCACAAGTGACATGTATAGCATACGCGTGAGTAGATCTCTTACAATTGTTGCCGTGCTCCTTCCCTTTCAGAAAACGTCATGCAGTCAAGAGGATTAACCCAAGGAGTATCAAATCTTTTCAATGGGGTAAGTCACGCGATCATTGTTACGAACGCCAATACACTCATGCATGTCCTATTCAGCTTGGCATGGGCCTAGGGGGCCCTATTGGGGGTCTGATCAGTGACCGGTCAGTACCTCCGCATGTCCCCGAATATATCTTCTGTTTGTCCACAGTCGCTTAAGTGGTGTTTTTTGGCCAGATTTGGATGGCGCTGGGCTTTCTTGATCCAAATGCCTCTCTTTATTCTTTCCCTGATCCTAACGTCATACAACCTACGTTACGTGACGCCAGTGAGTTCCCGGTTGATATTTTGTTTCACGATCATAAACTTTATTTTATTTCAGGGAAAGGGAAAAAGCACGAAAGAAGTACTGAAGCGAATCGACTATGGTGGCAGTATCACCCTTTTGGTGGCGGTGCGTATGCAATATCAAAATTTAACCACAAGTTTCTTGAATGGGCTCTACAGGTTGGTTCTTTCTTGGTATTCCTGAGCACCAAATACAATGAAGAACAGTCGGTATGTAAATAACTACCTCGTGACTGCCATCTCAGTGTATAGACCTTATCATAGTGGAACCACCCGTTGGTCATAACTTCTTTGGTTCTTTCTGGTGTTTTCTTCCTACTTTTCGTCATATTTGAACTTCTTATTGCCCCTGAACCTGTTTTGGCACCATTTCTCCTTCGACAGAAAATTCCAGTGCTCGTTGGAATCAGCAACTTCCTCGTCGCAATGTGCAATTTCGCAGTTATGTATTTCTTCCCAACGTGGTTCCAAACTGTCGCTCTCACAAGTGCTTCTACTGCTGGTGAGTCATGTTGCATAATGGAGAAGTTTTTCTGAGCACTAATGATAGTGCAGGATTACATCTCCTTCCAAACAGTATGTCGATGTCGATTGGGTCCTTATTTGCTGGGTGAGAACAAAAACATAAAAAATGGTGGCTCCTAAACACCCTGACCGATTGGAATAGGTATTTGATGCATCGTACTGGAAAGTACAAATTACTTAACCTGACATTCGGAATTCTTCCGTTTATTGGTATCGTCCTAATCACTTTCATGCGCGAGGACTCTGGGCCTCTGCAGATGTGGTTAAGCATTGTAAGCACGCTCTTCGCGTAAAACTTTGCAATCGGATATATTAATGCTCCTTCCGGCCAGATTCCTCTTGGCTTCGGTAATGCCGTCGTATTACAAACGATGCTCAGTACGTTTGCTTTATCTTGTAGGAGTCACCTGGGAGTCCCAATTTGCTGATAAAATGTATCCTGTCAGTCGCGCTTTTGGCACATATTCCGAGTATGTCACTATTGTTCCTTCTAAATTTCGATGGTACGTAATGATCCGTTCCATTAAAGAGTCCTCCATGGCAGTGGGAACTGGTTTTGGACAGGTTTTTCGAGGTCTCGGTGAGTCAATATCTTACATAATAATATCCGTGACTGCTACCAACCCATCTTTTTCTTAGGACAAGTAGGGGGCGTTGCCGTATCCTCTGCTATCTTTCAATCAAAATTAGATTCTGAACTACGAAACCGGATTCACACCCCGAACGCTGAAGAGGTTAAAGTCATCTCTCTTATATGGCAATATGTTCAGTATCCCGTTAAAGTCAATGACCGTTATTAGATGATCAACAAAATTCGACACTCGGCTCGTCTTGTGGGTAGTTTACCGCCTGACTTGCAGCGCGCTGCCAGAGACTCGTACGCTATTAGTTTAAGGGCTGTCTTCACTCTGGCGGCTTGTTCCACGTTCTTGGCGTTCCTTGTGCGCCTACCGGTATGTTTTGCTAGTCGCGTGGTGTTTCCCCGGCGAGATATAATTTTTTTGTTCTAGATTCCTGAGAAGACTTTGGATGACGATGAACCTGTGAAACAGACAAACACTATTACTTCACCTATCGGTGAAGAATCTGCCATACAAACGTCTCCGGTCTCTGGCGAAGCTGTGGACGATGATGACGATGATAATGACATATCTCCTTCACTCCCCAGGCCAGTGGTCCGCCCTCGTAGGAGGCTTTCGACTTTCGAATCTGTCGATGGAGGCCTTGATTTGGAAAGCGACACAGTCGGGGGATCCGCAAGACAGCGTTGAAAGAGCTACCATGAGCCAATGAAAGGCCAAGCAAGAAAACAAACGACTATCCCCAAATTTCTGGCATGCGGATGAATCCTTTTCACTTTACAATAATTTTTTTTTTTGCAAAGCTCCTATGGACAAAACTTAGCATTTCTTTGCATCCCTCGATCATTGTCTATAACAATCCACCAAATAAAATACTACTTTCGCTAAGCTTCGAGATTTTAGCAGATGTTTCGTTGTCCTTCCCAGGGGGGACCACCTCCAAGTCCAACTCCTCGAATATCGCAATGCCACTGGCTACTGCCCATGTGATCGCGCGCATAATGACGAGTACGCAGAATAACCCAGATATAAAGCCAAGGCAGACCAGAGTCGACTCTTTAGAGGATTTGTGCTGCGAGGGAGAAAGCCATCCTGATCTGAGAGCTACAATGCCCCCTACAATGAGATATATAAACGATAACAAGGGGGCACAAAACCAGAAAATGCTTTCTTGAGAAAGGTCTGGGTCGGCCCGCATGCGACGTAAAACTGCTTGTACTTCGACCAAAGAGGGACATATTGCATGATACCATGCTGTAGTCTCGTTGGAGACTCGTGAGGTATACGCAGAGAGCCAGTGATTTGAGCGAGAGGGATGATGATTCGCAGGAGAGGTGGTCAGAAACTGGGCGTGCTCGTCAGAGACATTATAGCGGTGGATAAGTGGCATCGTGGATAAGTGATGGATGAAAAGCTGTTACTACTAAACGCACGTTCAAGAAATATTCGGCCATCTTTGGATGTTTCAGTTGTGAGTGAATAAAGGCGGAGATATGTCTAGGACCTTCTTCTTTGGACTGAATCCAAATCCAAAGCTGTATACTACACCGGCGTGTAGCAGAGGTAATACGCCTATTCTGATTCGCCATATGAATTATGTTGATTCAGTCTGGAATGAGATATTACGCCCCTAATGAAATCAAATTATGATCGTTGAATCCGTAAGCATTAACCATCGATCATCACATTTCCGTCATGAGAATGAAATAACTCGGTAGAGGTGCATGACGGTCCGTTACCGATTGAATTAGGCTCATCTGAATCCAATGTACTTACAGAATGCTTCTTTTGAAATCAGGGCAACCGTCCGAGTCGGATAGTTCTTCTGTTGTGATGGAATGGTGCAGGGTAGACTTGAGATGCGGCAGCGAATAGCAAGCAGCGGTTTTGAGTTTTTCGGCTATAATGATCGAAAAGTTATTAGACTTTATCGGGGTATTTTTTTCTCAATGAATTCATTCAAGCAGACCTTCAAAACATGTTCCTTGGACTGTCTGATCATAATGGATTTTATGAAATGTGGGCGTCAATTAATCATGACTCCAGTCACGAAAAGACTTTTCGTTGGATGAATCCCGTTGCGTTGCCGCGCAAACCCTGGCGAGCGCAGTCAAACTCTCGGCGATGGGGGCATTGATCGAATTATTGATCAAGGGACCTGGAGAGATACGAGAGACGCGGACAGTCTGGGTAACGTCCGCAGTACTCTGGCATTGATTGTTTCATTTTGATTCCGCCTTGACGTCCAAATGTTCAAGACTAACTTCCCAATTTGACTTGATTATTTGCCGCTGCCACAACTGGATTGGATCCGTTTTTGCCAGCTGAACGTGAGTTTTGATAGCTCATATCTTGTCCCCGGATGGAATATATGAGTATTTATTTATTCTGGATTGAATATGAAGGAGGCTGAGTGGAGGTTAAAGAAATCTAGCAACTCGGATGATTGGACCGTGACAAGAGTTAACTTGCCGGTATACTAGTCATTATACCAAATTAGGTAAGCCTAGGAACCCAACTTGGACTCATACTTTGATGGGCCCACAGTGTAGTGCCCAGCAATTGCAATGGGCTGCCATCCTGCATATATCCTTATCTATCTAGTCTTTCTCTTCCTCACACATAACATCCAAGCCCACAGCATGAAGGATATCACACATTTCTAGTTGACAGAAAAAACCGTACTGAAGAATTTTCAAATTTGTTATCGCTCACTGGCGACTTCGTAGTCTATCACGTTTCCCATACCCTGGCCAGTAATTTATTTAGTCGTCATCACTCTTGCTATCAGACTCGCCGTTTTTCGGGATATCGCTAAAGCCCGAGCGTGGTCACAACATCATGATGCACTTGAAGTTGGTTCAACACCATTACTACACTCGACGTGCTGTTACCGTAGACTTCCATGTCGTGAGGGCAAGATCAAAGGTGTGCTACAGTAATCTCAGTTCTGCTCTGGTTTTAGAGATTTATCTCATCGCGTTGAACAGCATACAAGCGGTTCGTTTTCGGTTTTCTCAAGGCAGAAGCCAAATCAGATATTACCAGTACATCTCTTTCGAGTTCTTCAGGCTCGTCACTTCTTGACTCGTACAGGGTCTCGTACAACATCTTAGTTGAGATGCTCATATCTGACTCATAACCGCTGCACAGCACTCGCTATAGTGTAGGAATACTATCACATGGTGTGACGGGCAGTATATGCTCACAAAAAGATCCCCGTCTACCTGTAAGCATGTCAACCAGTTCTTTTTTTGCGTCCCATAATTTGATTACATACTACAAGCATAAACAGTAAAACAGTATTCATGGCAATGGTCTCAGCCTTGCACGTGGAGGGGGATTGATCTAATTCTGATCACCGAGTTCTAGAGTGAGTGGACAACTTTGCTTCCTGATATCGTCGTGTGTTTCCTCATCTCAGCTACATGCTGACACCTTTGATGACCGTACAGGTCTAACAGTGTAGTGTATACGCATTCGAGGTACACCGCCGCATTGCCTAACTAGTCAGAAGTTACCTCCGGCAAAATCTCGAATTGAACGAGGTGTTTGGATGGTGGCACCACCGTGGCACTTCATACGACAGCCGACTCATCACTCTATTAATTTAAGCATTTTTGGCAGGCTTAAATGCTTCAATGGATTTTTTTTACGTGAGATTTCACAAATCTACCTCTATTCTGCGTTGCATCTGAATCTCATTATATCATCAGCATACAAGAACAAATTAGTTGTTCGGGGTATATGCCATACTAGAAGAAACCCACTGGCTGTGCCCTATATGCTCACTCGCAATCTGTAGCGGTTCTCATGAAACATTTGCAACACTCGCGATCCAAGTCTTCACACTAAGCACAGCGCATCTAATCATGCATGGTAAGGATCTCATATTTGCTCATCTTTCTCAGAGTTCAATTTTCATATAGGATGGTACCATAACGAACATCCAAGCGCCCGTATGTGTATGTAACATAATGCTGATCGCCGGACGCGAAGTGTGCCCACACTGCAAATTTGACCATGCGGTTGTCCACCTTTCATCAGTCCACCGCTCCGGTGTAGCTATCCATGCTTCAAATCGCCATACAGTTGACACGGCCATCTGAGGTATGGTTATGCCAAAATCAATGTATAACTTAATTTGATGCCTTTTTCCTTTCTTCAACCAAAACATCACACAAGTTAAATGCGGAGTACCGCTTTGATCCGTTCGCAATATCCAAAGCTTTTTCCTATCTACCATCGAAAAGCAACCAGCCACATAGTAGGGGTTTTCAAGTTAAAACTGCGATTTGTTGCGAGTGTCTCGCTTTACAATGATGTTTGATCAGCACCATGTCCAAAAGGAATTATCTATGAACATCGCAGCAAGGAAGTACTGCAGATGTAATCACTGGTGATGGTTGTATATCCTACATAAACCCGGAGGGGTACTTGCACTATAGCCGACATCATCAACGTACACCAAACAAACTCTGTTGCGACTATCGCCCATCTTGCGCACCTTCATCTATACTACAGCTTGTTCACTGATTTATTTGTAGGCCATATAGCTAGCGGCCTTGATCAACATCAGAATGACACCTATTCATGGCTATCACCGTACTTATTTGCAAGTCCCTGCTTCGCGTGGCCTGGAATTGTCCAGTTAAAAGTGTTCCGTCGCTTTATGAGTTATCTAACATCCCTCACGTTCTCCCGATCAGTGCTTGGGTCTGTAATATCAATAACACTATCGACTCAGTCGTCGGTCCAGCTTTCTGCAGTGCAAATAACCTCGTACTCATTACTATTACAACCGCTCACGGTATGGTTCAACTACACGTTCTGAGCTAACGTCGGTAATCATTCTTGGTTGAGCGCTGATGGGAGGCTGATGAACTGGTGGGAATTGCCTATTTTCTTTAAGCACATTATGATCCATGAAGCCGGATGTCTGATTTCGCAAATTACGCCACGGATGGCCGTGGTGGATCGATTCGATCTTATTGTATTGCTCTGCAGATCGGGATGATACTACAATGTAAACAAAAAGGCTATTCAACGGCGACATCTATCAAGCAAGCATAGGGTATGTATGACAAATAAACGAGAAAGAACGTGTATGACTAGCAAATGTCAACCGTTCCATTGGACAACTTCGCAAGGTCGGAAATAAAACGACTACTCCGAAAACGATAAAAGACCAGCAGCGAAAGATTCCCTGTAAAAGTAGCAGTGTAGACAAGTTCGTTTTGGGGGTGTACGGCTGCCGTGAGTATGAGAATACATTCTTCGCACATGCAGATGGAGTATTTGCTCCAGACTTTTACAGTCATGAGGTCCCCTTCTTTTCTGAATTTCGCCGTTCACCTTCCACGTAGAGAAATGTGACTATCACGTCTTCGAGGATGGTCATTCCGTGCGGCGTGACGTGCAGAAGAGCGGGGTTATGACCACTGAGAGGGGTGAAAGTAGCCGCTGGAGCTTTCTTGCTGTCATTACTTGAAAGCTTCGAGGCATTTGAGAGGAAAGAGTGTAGATTGTGCGATAAGTCACGTAGTTAGTAGTGCGGTGATAGTTCCGAAGAGTGGATTTTGGGGGACATACCCAGGATGAACCTTCGCGGAATTTCCATTTGTATGATTGGCCGTTTACAGCAATGAATGTCCTTGAACTTTACGGGGAAAAAAAAGCAGAAGCCAGCAAGGCACCAACATTAGTATCAACATCAATTTTCCCCGACATTGACCAGCCAACCGGAAGCAGAGACGAGAACATGGGAGACGAAGGTGATAAAGATACTCACGAGCCAAACAGCTTACTCCTGTGCACGACGACGTCCCGAAGACCTATGCGCACGATGGCAGCGTGAGCCGACTGCCATTCGATTCTCCCAATTTCAGGATCCATCTCGCCCCCCCTCTGTATTTTTTTCACGGTCGTGGTCGAGGTAGTAAAATAATAAGGCGTGTCGACACGGTAGACAGGGTGTCCGTCAGGGGAGACGAGGACGGTGTTGAATGGGGTATCGACTGCGAGTGAAAAATTCATGGCTGAGGTGACAGGGAACTTGGAGAAGGTTTTTTTATTTAATTACGGTTCACGGGCAGTTGACGCTCGCAGGTGTTGCATCGATACTTTGTGTGGCAGCACCTGAGCACAGTTATCGGAACCCATTCCCGACAGAAGGCTTCCACGAGTATCTCTTTTTTGCCACGAGCCGTCTGTAATTAAGACTTAAACTGAAAATGAAGGGCCGGTTTTGGGAGACTGCGCGTGGCTGGCCCCCTCGAGGATTTCTGGGACAATGGGAAAGATCCTTGAGACACTGTTGACAGTGATACGGCGCTGACGCTGGCTGAGTTGTGACTACGCGGTTACTAGTATGATTAAATCATGTCTAGTGTAGTGGCATGTGCACTCGGTTATGTAATATTGCCTTTTTGAGGTGGAGTAGCATTGAACGACACTACACAACATTGCAACGATGGTAGAACAACTAGGCCGACTAAGTAAGAGATAATACATAGATTTTACAAGACAGTATCAGATCCCCAAGTAAAAAGAAAGTATGTGTCAGTGCTACTCTAGGAATGCAGATTGAAATTTAACAATAATGAATGCAAGGACTGAGATCCCCAAAACAAATCAAACAACGCCCAAACAACTTCCTCCACCCTTCTCTTACCACCAACATATCTCACAAACCGGATACCAGAGAACTCATCGTACATCACAACTCGTCCACGCTGATCATGCTCGAGAGCCCGCTTCTCTTATAGGTCTTGGGTGCTTCCAAATTGGGAAGCCTGCGCATTGGCTTGCCAACGGCGTGGACACGGTGGAGAAGGATACCAGCGACGACCTTCAACCTCGTCTCCCTGTCCTGGGCTGCCTTCTGTTGGACGAGCGCATCAGAATGAATATTCTGCGGAAGCCGCACGGTATAGGTATGGTACGATTGTGATGCAAGATGCGTGCGAGCGTGGGTTTTCGGGTCCACCCTGTAGAGGTGACTGATGTCGATATCGACGGTTGGACTGAGAGCATGCACGTCTGTGAATGGATCTTCAGACGGGAAGGGAATGGTCGTTCTGCATGTTCTCGGTGGGGGTGGGGGCGGTGCACGGCGCGAGCTGCGCAGTGGAGGTCTCTGGGAGCGTCTGCTCGCAGAAGGATTAGATATGGACGCAGGAATGGTGCGCCAGACTGCTTTAGGCATATTTGGTGGATATCGGGTGTTTATTAAAGCGTATTGGTCTATTGATGGATATGAAAATCTGGATCGTGAAGAGGAGTTCGTGTATGATGGGAAGCCAGAGAAGGTACCGTGGATGGAGAGAGCAGGCGCAGCCATGTCGAATTACAGAGTATGAACCTGTCGAAGGTGATGGTGATAGGATAAGATAGGAGGAGGAGGAGATGATGGGATGGGCTGAGAGGGAATGTGGGGAATGTCTAAAGGTTTATAACGATAAGAAACAAGGGATGGCGAAGCGAAATACTTGAAAGGGAGAGAACCTGGGTCGGATTAGGAAGCGGACTAGGCCCATAATACAACGTCCGAGAAGCAAACCACGGCCACGCCCGGCCCACAGCCTTCTTGCCCCATACGTGGATAACAAAAACTGCACTCATCCTCACGACATCCTTCCCATTTCGAACACAAAGGTCTCGCTTTTGATGGTCACCAATCCAATATCATATCCCTCTTTTTTTCCTTTGTTCTCTCTCGCATTCTTCCCCCATACACAATAGAGCTCTCTTCGCCAAAATAGCCGTTAACGGCGTTTTCGTCAAGCTGAGTTCAGTTCGACCCCACATCATGTCGCAATGTGGCTTTCTGTCGTCGTTATTGTATTGAAATGCTTGGATTCTTTCAATGAGGTGAGGATCTGTCACGCAGGCTACAGGACGCCCTGGATGAGTCGATACACTGCCGGCATACGATCGAGAATGCAAAGGTCAGATGATGTACAGCGCTCTTCACAGTCTCCAGGTGATCCTTTACATATCCCCCGCGAGTGAAGATCAAGCGAGAACCGCTCAAGGATGAAGTCACCTACCTCAGAGTAACATCCCATCGCCTGGATGAGATTCATGACCAGAACTGTACGAATAATTCTTGATACGCTGGCAGTGTACGGCGGGCGGCCTATCGCTTGGGCAGAAACAGCTATACGACGCGCTAGCTTAACAACGATGCCAGCACGTAGTAAGTCTTGTAAGCCCGTATCAACACTCCAAATTGTCGTATCATTTTCGTCGTCCTGGGCGATGTTGACATCCTCAGGCCAGCTAAGTCTCCCGGTTCAATCGTTTTACCCCCTCGCATTCTACGTGTATTTATACTCTGGCGCGATTTTATGTTGCTGCGGAAGGATGTATGATGGTTGGCGTGGGCATGCTCTATGTAGGATGCGTTCTTCTCAGGGATATTACAGGTGCTTGACTTATTCTAGTTGGATATATGCGCAGTGTCGAGCCAAGGTTGTAAGTAGCAAGCTTCTTCTCGTCCTGTATCATCTGCTTATAACCAGGGTCGTATAACTACACACAGGAGAATCAGATTTTCATCTCGCTAGGGAAGATATATTCTTGTACGAGTCTGACAAGGGCTTGTTGATAAAAGAGTCCCCCTTGAGAGTGTCATTCGCAGTATGATCCAACAGGCGGGTATTAGTCTTGTCTCCTGACCGGACCAATTACTGATATGGATTCATAGATTTTTGATGTCAGCTATGGGGAACATATCGAGGGGAAGAATCCTTGGTGTTGAACAACGCACTACAGGAACGTTTGCTAGTAGGAGTAGGCTAGTAAGTAATTCCAGTATTTACCGTTCAAAAAATTGACCGAGTCATATCTTCGCAATCCCTGTTATCCTACATCCAGGATAATGCTATTTATCGCTGGAAGTATACATACACAAGCCGCAGAACTACTTGACGAACAAGTAAAACTTGCACTTGCTTCTCGTATACCTTGTGGCTTGAGAAGAGAAGGTGCTGCCTCATAAGTGTATAGGGGGATATCGTTCTTGATACGCTCTTACTGTTGGTGATCAGCTCAATATCGAGCACCTTGAACCCAGGATCGTGCAGTTGTGATTCTGGTGAGTGAGTAGTTATGCTCGCGGGTGGTATCTAAATTCCGGGCCCAGACTTTCCACTAGTCACTCAGTTGTAGTGGATGGCTGTTCTTTCACGGTCTGGGGCATAGTATGAGGAAGAGCGCGAATTCTCCGACATGTGGTAGAAAATGCTGCTGTTATTTGGAGGGCTCTTTGAATCAGGATCATCTAGTTTCGTCACGTGTCACATGTGTCACGTCAGTATTGCTGTGCCCGACACAAGCGACACTGCAGTAAGTGGGCTGTGCCATGGTTTTTCTGTTTGGAAAACATGCTTATAAGTATGCCATCAGAAGATGGTGGAGAACTGCAAGGCACAGTCGTCACATTTGTTTAGTGGCTTTCATTCTGATTGAGGTCAGCTGTGGCCCTAGTGGACTTTGTCAGTCAATGTGCTCGACCTATTTGTCTTGGGTCCTCAATCACAAGATACGCCTCACATCCCGTTCCATTATACACCGCCTTCGAGAGTAACCATAAAAAAACCCCTGATTGTCACCCTAGGATAACTGGAAGTCGAACCTCAAGTTACTAGTATACCGCCATGGATTCGCAAGTGACTCTCGTTGACCCAGCCATCTTAGCACTCGCTAGTATCATCCTAGATTTCGACCGCGATGACATGAAACGGACGACTATCCGCATACGGGGTGCTACCAGCACCCAACCTTATTATTACGTCGAGACGACCAAGTCGGATAGTCGGACAGTCGTTCGTACGGGGGACCATGTTATTGCGACGGTCGAGCGCAGAGATATTTTTCCTGACCAGATCACGTTCAAAGGTTCGCAGTCAATGAATCTCAGCAAATGGCTCAAGTCTCCCAAGATGGCCAAATTGTGAGTATCTTTCTCATGCTTTACGCCTCGCTTGTCCTGTTGGTGGAGTCTCGTGTGTAATGATACTGTGTTTTCGGATTCTTAGCCCTATCAGCTTTGTAAAGGATGAAAAACGATATGAGTGGAGAATCAACTTCATTGGTCAGGTTGCTGTGAGTTTTCCTGTATGCCTACCTTGCTATTAGCTCTTAGTATAATTTGAACCCTTCAAGTTATACGAAGAAGGTGCGGCGGTCACTGACGCCATCGCCTGGTTCCAAGCCTCGCGCAAACGCGTCGTAGACGGCAGACCAGTGGTTTACAACGCCTTGCTCGCACTCAAGCCCGAAGCCGATCTCATGCGCGATACCGTCCTCGTGTCGTGTCTGCTGGTAGAACAGAAGGCGAGGATGAACGCGAAGGCGAACGAACTCGCAGTTGGGAGGGCTATATTTGAAGAAACGGGATTGATAGCTGGCTCACCATTTTGATACTGCTATGATTTTCATACATGGCGCTGGTGGTGAGACGAGCTTTGAAGCAGTATTTGTGACGATAATTAGCGGTCGTAGCCTTTTTAAATAATAAAACTAACACTCCTACTCTTTCGACACAGCGCGGCTGGGGAAGAAGACTGCTGTACCATAGGTTTCTTCGACGATGATCATTTGATATATTGACAATTAAAACGACTGATGGACTTGTACGACCATGCACGTCGTCAAGCTTTTGGCGTACGAGAAAGGCCATGACATCTACACATTCCACTCGACAGTGACGCTCATCGACAAAGACGATATGGTGGCGGATCTGAAAACGCTCACTAGCATTGCAGCACAGCTCAATGTGATTGAAATAGGGGCTTCCTATGGAAGGTACGACATTACTTGAATTGCCTTTCCGCATGCTGATGTGCCGTTTAGCCGTACCAATTTTTAGGCATAGGGGATACAGAAGAGCTTCGCTCACGTTTGCGTGATAATCACAACTGACTTGACCAGTTCTGTGGCCATCTCACTTCGATGTAGATGAAGAAGTGTCAGTTCCCTTCCATTGGCTACGAGCAATAGGGGCCAGATCGAGAGTGGCACGAAAATTGTGTTAATTGCTGAAAATGTTCCGGGGAAGAGGCCTCAGGACGAGGAAGAAGAAGTGATTGGAAGACTGGGGGAAAGTATGCTTACCTGTGGTACCACGCTTGGCAATTTTGACGTGCGCTTGACGTCTAGCCTTCGACAAAATCATCAATCAAACATTGTCCGTCAAATCTCACTCGGTCAGCACGAAGTCGACGAATGATCATGCTCACCAAAATCAGGGAATGCCGATCCTCGTTAGTCGTTATGCTAGGAGCTTCACTCCTATCCTTGCTCCCACAATCGAATTCAGTTATCCTGTGTTCACTGAGTTTAAAGCTAATATCTGGGACACGTCCCGTCATGCGCCCCCCGACGTTATCCGGCCATATGGCCAAGCTCATAGAGGTTGCTTCCCAAATTGCGACGACCGAGGCTAGCCGAGAGGAGCTAACTGGGTGATATTTGGCGGACGATTTTGCGCGAGCCAAACATTTTTATTGTGGAGGATGAAGGAGTCCAGAGAAAGGATATAATTATTGATTCAAATGGGCAGGTAGGCACGGGGAAGTGAGGTACCCGCGGCACCTTTCGAGCGGTGCGGGATGGGTGGAAGATTACGGGCCCATTACACTTGAGCATGATGTGGGAATGGGGAACCGTTTGTAGGCTTGTGAGATAGTGTGCCAGAAGTAGTGCCTGGTGATGTTTTTGATAGCACTGACTCGTTAGAAGCACTAACCAGCTTTTCATGATCTTAACAGTTTACAATCAAACATGCTGCCAATTACGATTCGTTCTTTATGATTAAATAATTGCCAGTGACAACAGGTAATATGTACCCGACAACACTGCAGTACTTGAGGTTTTCAACACGATCGATAACCCTGCCCCTATGAACGGAGTCAGGGGTTCGTACACTACGATGGATTACTACTACTAATAGTCGACGAGTGACTGGCCGCTCTCCCAGTAATTACTAAGCCTCTGCACAGCACTCGGGGACACCATCCTCACACACAGGAGAACGACATGAGAAATGCCGCCTGATCTTGTCTGTCAGGTTTCCGCTTTTCACGGAAAAGAAGCACAGCCCTCTCGATTGTCATTTAAATGAACCGCTCACAAAGACATATGTGTGCATACACAGCTGGAATGGATTCCCCGATAACATATGTTAACTCTCCTGCTCCTTCTGATGCAAGTACAATCCTCGACTTTAAGCGCGACGTGATGACACACACGAAGATCACTGTGCGGGGGGATAGTACTACTTGCTATACGGTCGAGACATTTAAAGCGGGAGTTGGTGGTGTAAAAACTGTGGTTCGCCAGAGTAACAGGACATTAGCTGCTATAGAACGGAGGGACATATTGCCAGACCAGGTAACGCTGCGCGACGGCGATGCGCCCATCAATTTGAACAAGTGGCTGAAGTCACCTGTGTTTTCAATGTTGTGAGTTTTTCCTATAGACTTACCTTTCTGGTAAAAGGCTGGCTGAAGATAGTATTCTGATGTGGGTAGTCCGATCACTTTTGAAGAGGCAGGGAAAAAGTATAGTTGGACACGGAGTTCGAAAGGCCAGCTATCGGTGAGGGAGTTTTACGTACACGTAACCGTATCCTTTGTGAACCTGACACAATTTACGACCTTGAGTTATATGAAAAAGGAAGTGAACATAAGAGTGCTGGATGTATCGCGTGGTTCCAACCTTCCCGTCTATCGCTAGAGGGCAAGGACTTGGACACAGTTTCGCACTGTGCCTACCTTGCACTCAAAGAAGAAGCTGATCAAATCCGTGATGTAGTGGTGGTGACGTGCCTGCTGGTAGAACAGAAGGCAAGGATGAAGGATAAAGCAAAGGGAACGAAGGCTATTAACGGGGGCTTTGGGATGATAGAGATTACTGCGTGATAGAGATTATTGCGTGATAAAGATTATTGCCATTAGTTGATCCTCTCGAATGCTTTCTGGCATCGTATTTATGCGATCATACGTCGTTCGTTCGAGACCTCACGTTGAGTGATAGGTGCCAGTGCAAGGGAGACACTGCTGTATGCATTTGCCCTGGAGACTACATTGCCTGAGTGGGAGTATTTAGGACTGCATGAGTATCAACGACATAGACACGACAGGAACCACTGACGCCTTCAAAATAGAATCTGACCTCAGTGAATTTGTGTTGTTCGGTTTGAGGACCTGTGATACTGAATTACTGGTAGACCTTGTATCTATTTCTGCTGATCAAGGGAGCGAAGAAAGCGAGACGAGGGTGAATTTGATGCTATCGAGCCCCCTTTATGAATTTTCACTTGGATATTGGTGTGGGGCAGTAAAATGTCGTCTGAAGAAACACACATACCACGATGAGGTTTACATCCGGTTTGATATGTAGCAGAAAAGAATTAGAATTATCGTGATTACCGCTCCATAGGCTGGTTTGGCGCCATATGTAAGTAATGATTTTCATAGCGAGTGGCTAAAGCCAACGAGCGTTTTCAAAGTTGTGTCAACTGGAGTCTTTTTATTTGGCTCTTTCATTCCGTCCGTGCCGCAAGTAGCATATGAATTGAATACAACCAACTCCTTTATTAGGTTTGCCCTTTCTCAGTGCTATTTACGTGCAACGATAACGCCTTTCTCTTTAGCTTGTCTATCGGTGACTCCACTTTTGCTGCTGCTGCGGGTTGTCTCACATGGGGCGCAAATTCGGGTTACTGTGAGTCCAAGTATTCGTATTCTCGGAAACCGTGTTTTAAAAACCACTTCAACACGCATTTGCGTACTAAATAGATGGTCAAAGACCCGTTTACCTCTTGAGCACTCCGTGCATAATGTTAGGATCCCTCAGAGTAGCTTTCTCCATGACCGTTCAACAGCTTCTATTCTGGCGCTTCGTCCAGTCGTTCGGTGCAGGAGCAGGCCTTTCAGTTGGAATCGCTGTTATCAGCGATGTCTTTAAAGTGGAGGAAAGAGGTACTGCGATGGGTATTTCTATGGCTGTAAGACGCGATTCCCTCTCTTGCTGTCGCTCGATATCCACATTGTCATCTGACTCCTGATTCCATGCTTCCAGGCTCAGCTCATCGGTCCTGCTATCGGTCCTGTGTATGGAGGTAAGTTGATCTATGCCCATTGGCGCAGTACTATTAGCAAATGTTTTATATCTATTTATCTAGGTTTCGCAACGCACGATGCTTCGTGGCGCGTCATGCAATATGCCTTTGCTATAGCCTCCACCGCCTCCTTCCTCCCCATCCTCGCTCTTTCCCAGAGGCAAGTCACCCGAACACCCTCCGGCTTCTGCAGAGCCCAAATAGTGTTAATAATCGTATGTCCCTTCTTTCCCCTGTAATACGTGGTTTTTCAGTCCGTTTGATCTTTGACAGTGTGCCATCGGGGCTATCACGTTGATCACGGACTTTGGTAAGTTTTTTTTTCTGGCTCGGTGTGCGGATACCCATGTTGATGTTGTACCACACTAGCACTTTGGGTACCTCTGCCGTTCACTGTCGTGAGTTATACCATGGCTCTTGTATCATCATTGCTGTTAAAATTTTCTGATAAATTAATAATCAGGGTGAGCGATACGGAATTCACAACGAAGCCTGGGTCGGAGCTTGCTTCTTACCCTCGGGGCTCGGAAATATAAGTAAGTCTATCTCTACGTTTCTCGCACTCGTCGCGACTTTGGGGTCTTACGTTTTGACGCACCAAACCTAGTCGGTGCACGCATTGCCGGGCGCAT
This sequence comes from Serpula lacrymans var. lacrymans S7.9, assembly GCF_000218685.1. Lineage (NCBI taxonomy): Eukaryota > Fungi > Basidiomycota > Agaricomycetes > Boletales > Serpulaceae > Serpula > Serpula lacrymans. Next base: position 1,775,205 of record NW_006763300.1, read on the forward strand.
CTCTGACAATATTGTCAAGCGTAAGCGAGAAAAGGGCGATGGCGCCTGGACGCCAGAAAACAGACTGCGGGGGAGCGAACTAGGCTCGCTTTTCCTCGTGCCGCTCTCACCTCTCCTTTCCGGGTTCGCGACCAGATACGTCGGTGGCAATTTGGGTGTTACGCTCAGTCTTGTTGCGCTATTCATGAATGGGTTCGGGGCGTGGTCAACCCCTTGCCTTCCTTATTCTAGCTTTTAACTTTTATAAATGTCGTCCTTTTCTTTCTGGCGACTAGATTGTCTTTGTCTTGACGCCTTGCGCCACATACATGGTTGACATCCTCTATGCTCACAGCGTAGAGGTCGTAGCTGTAGAAGAGTAAGTATGTATCCTTCGTTAAAAGAACAACACATCGACCTCACCTTTCTCTTCTAGCGGATTCCGAGCACTCCTTTTGTCGATCATCACCACTGCAATTGTACCTTCCATAAACACCATCGCAGTCCTCCCCATTGACACTCTTACTGCGATTTTTGCCCTCGTAGCCTATGGGTTAGTACATCGGCTCCACCCCCAGCTGTTACGTCCGGTTTCCTAACCGTTATCATCTCCCAACTCAGCCTTTTACGTTTCCTCATCCATTACGGCGCACGCCTGAGGGCCTGGAAAGACGTTGGTTATTCAACCGCGAACAACAACTAGACGAAACAAAGATGTCATTTGGTATCAGGAGGAATCAAAATCATACATCATACACGAAGCAAAAGTAAGCAGGACAAGACATATATTATTTACTTCATCGTACTTCTCCCTCATTCATTTGATTGTCATAGGTACAACGGAACCGATTGTAAACATGAAAAAAGTTGTAAAATGCGGCTCAGCTTTTTATTTTTCTTCCACCACTTTCATATTCGTACTAGTTATTTTCATAGATTTGAATCGTAAAAAGGCGTGCCAGCTAGAAGGATAGAAACAGATAGAGCAGTGTTGTGAAATCCACGGAATAAAAAGATGAAGGTGTGACACTACAGGCTACAAGCATACAATGGCAGAGCATATGGCGTCGAAAATTCAAAACAAACAAAAAGCGTACACCTCTTCCCTCATCTTGGATATCCAAAATGTTATCTGGTACGATCAATGAACGCGCAGGGTGAAAAACCCAAATATTAAGCATACAAGTTGATGCAATCAGCAGATATAATAAAACCCACCTCTCTCAACCATTATAGCAAAACATGGTGAAAGAATAACTATAAGAAATCAGCTCCATCGATATCAGCAACAATTGAACGAGAAAGTGGAGATCTGAGGTGATCGCTAGGGATCGCAGCAGCAGTTCTGCGCTTCGTCAGCGGCTTGACAGTTTCATTCCGACGGAAAACCATCTGTGCGACCAGTTGGGAAATGCTACTAAACGCTCTACGACGATGGTTGTCTTCCTTGCAGGGAGAACCGAGCCTGTCGCCAAGTTTGATTCGTAGAAGTGCACCGACCTCTTTGCTTCTCTCTTTTTCTTTCCTGCGCACCCGCCGTGTTTCCGCGCGTGACGCGAGATCATGAGGATCGACGAGAGCTTCCATGCGACGTGCAGATCTCTCGGCGGCGAGAGACCGCTTCCGGAGGTCATACAAATGCACGAGCTCAGGATCAGCAGCATCCTCTGACGAAAGGTTCAGATCAAAGTCTTCAGGCGACGGCGATCGAGGAAGAGGCACATCGCGCGGATCGTCAACGAATAAAAGAGGCTGGCTTGGAGTTGGTGGATAGAAGAATGGCTGCGGAACCAATGGAGGCGGAAGCAGTTCGTCGTCTGTGTCAGCTCCTGGGAGAGATATCAGTGTATGGCTGGGAGAGACGGGCGTTGGATACGGGTTGACTTCGGCAGAGTCGATATCCATGTCCATGTCCAGCTCAGGGAGAGACGAGCAAGAACGCCTACACGGCGAAGCTGGTGTCGGTAGCTGTGGAGCTTCGTCGTCCACGTCTGGAAGACTCAAATGAGAGACAGACGGAGAATGTGGTTCCATAAATTCCATTCGAGAGTCATGATAGGACGTAGATGATGACTGCTGTGGTTGCTTTCCAGAACGATCGCGAGATGACCACGGTATGGCAAGGGGCCTCAACAACGGGCGGTGATTGTGAAAACCAAGTAGCTGAGACGGCTCTTCTAGCGGGGGCGACGACAAAGAAGGAAAATGAGCAGTTCCATCATCCAGATTCGTGAAAGGCATATCTGCAGACAGGTCCATATCATCTGACAAAGGAGGGGGCCATAACGGCGGACAAAATGGGTCTGCAGGAGACTGGCTATCGTCCATTAGTCTGGTCTTGTGCAAAGCAGGGACAAAATCCGAATTCCTATCCGACGAATTACACAATCTATGCGAATTCCAAGTAGGGGAGAGAGGCGATAGGAGCGGAAGGGCCAAGCTATCCGAGTAAACGGATGCCTCTGGCGGGTCGCTCTGCCTTTCATTGTCTTCAGATGGGCCTCCAGATGATTCCACAATATTCTCGTCCTCTTCATCCTCATACTCGAACGATGGATCATCGTCGTACTCAGGCAATGTGCAAAGTGTATGAGGCAAGGTTGGCGGTGGCGTTAGAGGTTTGTAGTTCGAAATGTCCTCGCGACGCATGGCCAATGGAGAATCAAGGACGGATGATGCCTGCGATGAGAAAATCGGGATAAAATCGTCGCTTTCTTCTGGTAATGGGACAGTGTATTTGGATGTAGAACTGGTGGACGGGGGTGATGGATACACGTTAGACAGATTGCGATAATGGGCGCAGGGCGATTCGTGAGATGCCTGGTGTACAAAAGACAAGTGGGACGAAGCACGTTGTGGAGGACGCTGGGCAGGGTATGGCGGATTGCATAAATCGATACCTGAATGGAGCCAGGGTGATGTGGAGATGGATTCGTGTGATGTCGAAGATGTGTTGACTTGAGAGGTGGAAAAAAGCGGAAAAGTGTGGGTTGGCCAGAAGGTATCCATAGCAGAGATCCCCATGTTGTTTGCTTTGTCCATTCGAATCTGCAAAGGCTGGTTGTGGATGAAAGAGAGCAGGTCAGGGTGGTTGAAAAAGCATGTTGGGCGAAGCGAGGAGACAAGGAGCGAAAAGGCTTACTATCGTCGGTCACATCAATATTAAAGCAAACATGACCCAAGTACAGAAGAAAAAGATGAATCTGGCTGGAGAACAAGGATGTTCTGTGGTTTTGGAGGCTGCGTTTGCCCAACCTTCTTGTAACCTCGTGTTGGCCCAAGTGGCTGAGATTCCTGCCAGCGTGGCGGCGCGCGTCTGATGGCCTGCACCCATCCTCGTTGCAGATCTAATCGCTTCTTTATCTCACATCATTATCATTCTTCGTAAAAGAACCCCGTTTGATATTACAACACTACTCTACATAATCCATATCATAATCATAAACACCCCAGCCCTGTCACACTGTAGTCCGTAGCCGGCACCTCTTTCGCTCAAAACAATGGAACCACCGTCCTTCAGAAAATCAGTCAGTTAGTAAAGCTCGATCATCAAGTTCTCCTGGCGGAGACGCGAAGCCATAGCGTCTCTTCACCCTCACCAGCATGTGGCTGCAGCTCCCGCTCCTGCACACCCCGGTGCTTCAGCGCATACGCCCTGCATGCCTCCCTGCTTCTTTCCAGCTCCGGATCATCGTAATTGAGCGCAAAGATCGTGAACCCGGGAAAGTTGTACTCCAAGAGTGCTTTCAGGTCGGGCAGTACCTTTGGATCAGGTGAATACGTCCCAGAGCTATTATCGATAACCAACTCCCATTTCACATGATGATCGGGTGTTTCATCCGTGAACTTCTCCCATCCTCCTTCCGGGCGAGGATGGAATTCGCCGCTATATCGCACCGTCTGTGCGCAGTTGCTGTGCAGTGCATGTTTAGACGCAAAGTCAACGAAGAATGCTGCTCCGGTCTCCGAAAACCGGAACGAGTCGTCTTCTGCGGAAATGATATAGGTGTATACAGCAGGCTTGACGCGGTGCGCAAAGAGATCGTGTCCTGTGCCCCCGGTACGTGTACCGCCGTGAAGCAAGTTATACACGTCATCAGCCGAACTGATCACACCAAATACATTGGAAGTACTCCGTGCATACAGCATGTGGTGCCCAGCTTGTATCGTGGTACGCACGGCTATCGACGCAGGACCCTGGAATATAGTCTGCGCAGCCTTGTAATTACAGTTCCAGTGTTGTACGCGGTCACTAAAGAATAGTGGGACGCCTTTTAAGTAAATCTTCCATGTCGAATATAGACGAGTGTCGTGGGTATTAGTGAGAAAGCCAACTGTAGGGGAATTATGGCGAGAATATCGTATAGGTCCGTCAAATATGTATGAATGTGACTTCGCGTCGTTGGGTGATGGCGAGGACTCAATCTGAAGATATGATGACGAGCTGTCAGTATGAATTTTCGGACGTCAAATAACCATCCCTCCAACCTTGAGCCAAAATGTTCCTCTCGTGCGCTTGAATAGGGGTCCTTCAATTTCAACCTCCTTAGTCCCTGGAGAAATAGTGGTATGGAACTTTCCAATGTAGTCGTCAACTGGCGCATTATCCTTGTCCAACACTTCCACTTGTAGATTGGCGTTGGTCGGGACGTTTCGGACCTTCCAGGTCTCATTCCATACTGGTGAAAGGGTGTTGCTCTGGACCGTCGATCTAAACTCAAGTCAGCCTCATTTTGCAGCACCGTAATTCCAACATCACTTGCACGATTGAAATCTTGTGATCGATCTTTGCGATAAAATATGGATCAGCGGAGCCTACCACGTCCATCTTTGGGAGACCAGAAGCACCTATAAACTAGAGCAGAATGTCTACAGTCAGCGCGGTAGCATGATATAAATGCGATACATACCTTGATCACAACATCAACATACTTTGTCTCGATTTCGACTCCAGTTTCTTCAGACACAGATTTAGCAGCGGATTCAGCAACATTGCGTACACCGTCCTTGGCCTTCTGAGCAGCCTCGTGGACTTTCTCGAGTACCATTGCTATTTGAAGTGGGTTTTTGCGCGCAGGCATTGACAGTAAGCTAGGTGTTGCCCATTGACATAGCCGCAATGGTCTTTAAGTATCAGCAAGAAGGCACCCAAGCCTTTTCGATAAGCTGCGCAAGCATATAAACCAGGTTCCAGGGTTAGGGGCAGTGACGTAGAATCGGACTATGCCGGATACGCTCTCATCAAATTCACTGTAGAGCTTCAAGTTGGCAATGGCTCAAAATGCCATTAGGCTCATAGAATTTTCGGTAAAACGACGGTGTCATGGTGAGGTATGCAGCCTCTGATCCAGCAACATTGCACTGATAGGCCAGGATAATGATTTGTCCGAGTCCATCAAGAAACCGGCGACAAGATTGTAGTCTCAAATGAAGCCTCATTACCACAGAAGGTGGGTGTCATCTGTTGTAACGGGCGAACGACTTTTGTCTCATATTTATCTCTGTCCAGCCTTCGACCATAACCTGGAAAGTAGAAAGTCATGATATTGGTATTTTGATTGCTAGGTATCGTGTTACGATCTAACATTCGCCTAGACGCAAGTGGTATCTATCGTGATACAGACCAGGTTCCATTTGCTGGTGCATGTTTAGTTGTCGTTGATGGTAGAGAATCCAACATCTACCCAAGCTCTCATCCTGTCTCCATAACGAATCGTCATCCAAAGAAGACTACAGCAAACCGAGTAAACCCCAAAGTCAAAACAATGACGCTTGTGACGAGAAAGCCACATGGATGCTTACCCGAAAGCAACCCATGCCAGGACTGCAGCGATGGTATTCGTAGCCACTAAACCAATAAGGTCGATAGACGGTAATACCGCCGCAACCGCAAGCGCCGTGATGAGGGACCGGAAAGCACTGCAAGTCAAATCGTTGGTGTCACGAATCATTAATTATGAATAATGAACTGCGGGAGTTCCGACGGACCTATTCGCAGCTTGTATTTCAGCACTGCGGGAATGCAAAATATCGACTGAATAAGCGGCGCATGGTGTTAGAACAAAGTCAACCTATATGACATGCAAGGGTTAGTAGAGATATAAAAGACTACAAATTGTTTCAGTCTGCCATACCCCCAATCCGTTCATGAAGAGACAGATCATGTTGAGCGTGAGCCCAATGGGTCCCCCTATGTACGTGGTGATAAGACCAGAAAATAAAACGGAGAGCGGAGCCAAATAGAGCGCGCCCACCCAAGCCGCTCGGAGTCGATCCTCGGGTACCCATTCACCCTTGCGGCGTACTTTCCACGCTTTTACAATTTTATCAGAAAGGCGTCCAGTCAACGGAGCACCAACTGACGTCCCGTCAGACATTGCTTTTGAGGGTTAAGAGCAAAGGAGAGGGAACAAACTCAAATTTCCCAGACCACAAGGGAGGAAACAGGCACCAATCAGAGCTTGATTTTCGATATGGTAGCGTGCGCCCTTTGGAAAAGTTAGCTCACAGAGACTATGGATATTTAGTTACTCACAATTGTATATGCCAAGGGGACGAGCAGAACTAAACTCAGAGTTAACGTGCACCGTAATCCATGAAAGAGTTCACATACAGTAATCTGACACTAAAATCAAACCGCCGGCTATAGACTAGGAATCAAATCAATTCATGCTTTAATAACGAGATACAAAGAAAGGGCGCACAGTGGTCAGTACATTTGGGCTGCGCAACAACCACAAGCTATCGAATGGATTCACGAGCTTGAATCGCCTCCTCTCAGTTTCTGGGACCTTGTCCTTCCCTCTAGTACCAGGATGAGTAGTTTCTGGGAGAAAAAGGAACACCAAAACGATTGCGATCAAGCCCCAACCTCCCAGTATGAGCTGCATGATCCGCCACGATGCATATTCAGCAGCGGTACCTAACGCATATGTAAGATTACCTGCACAAGTTGACTTCAACACGAGAAAATTCGTACATACCTCCAGCGAGAGGTGCCAAAGCAGGTCCGAGGAGGCAGGCCTATAGATTGATTGACATCTTAGTAGGCCACCACACTGGAAAAATCATACTTAAATAAACGGGTAGTGTAACGTACCCCGAAAAATATGCCCATCGCGGTCCCGCGCTCTTCCAGCTTATATATATCACCAATGACACCAGATCCCACAGACAGACCACCCGAAGAACCAAAAGCCTGCAGGACACGCCAAAAGAGAAGACTTTGTAATGTCGATGACGCTGCTACTCCGACACTCCCAATGCATAGTATAGGCAATCCATATAAATATACAGGTCGACGACCATCTGTTAAAAGGTGAGAACACGAATATTAATATTTAAAGTTTTTGGGGACTCACAGAATGTAGAGTTGGAAGCCCAGAACAAGCTACCAATGGCGAAGGAAAATATAGATAGACTTACTGCCAGACTGAATACACGAAATGAGGGGGTTAGGAAGTCAATCCAAGGCACCCCGTCTCGTATTACGATAACCTTAGAGAGGTAGCGTACTTACCTGACTATGGCACCAGTTGAATTCAAGTCGCGAGCAATTTGAGGAATAGATGGAATAAATGACCCAGCTACGAACACTATGAACCAAGGGTTTTGTAGCTTTAAAGTTGAAACGGAAGCATCTGGTATATGTTCTTACTTGGTAGCAGACCAGCCGAGGACACGATGAAGAGGATCGTTCTTTTTTGGGATTGGTTGAAACGACTGTACAGCGCCAGATGTGCAACGCGCCTTTCATCTCGCTCCTGATCCTCCGAATGCAGGAGAGGACTCTCTTCTGAAGACATGATAACAATAGCTGGTCAGAGAGCTTGAGATAATCTATTGCCTAGGCTCGAACCAGCTGATACACGTGGCAACATACAGTGATCGTTTGGTTACGGTTCGATTTTGGAGGCAAGCCGGAGTCTGGCATTATCTTTTGAAAACCCCGTAAATTTACATTCCTATTACAGCTAATTGCAGATCATTAGACATCCCGGCGTGAAAAACGCGCACTCGGAGTTAAAGCGGCCTGAGCGGGAAGTAAATTCTTTTAGGCTCGTAAGACTAATATCAGAGTCTGCCCACCACAGGAAGCCACGAGGCGCCACAGCTATGTCAACCAGACTTAAGATACAGTCTCCTGATCTTTTGGGGATTTCTATTTTTCAAGTCCGCCTGTATGCAATTTCTATGCGATGTCTAACATTCTGCAATTAGCTGTAACCAAAATTCAATCAGAGTTTGATCAGAGCTTGTGAGTTTGCAATTTTTGGGATTGAGCAAATGTGTGCTTCACTATAGCAGTTTATTGCATGGGCATCATGTTGGAGTTATCTATAACGAAGGGGACGGTGGTCTCAAAAGTTGCGTGCGGCACACATGGGAGCACATTTTTTCGCTTAGTTTTGCTCGCCTGGTTTTCGGTTAGCAGTAGAGTAGGTAGAGTGCAGTAGTAACGAGTGCAGTGAAAATTGTAGCCACATTGAAAATTCTCACGCTTATAAGGACAGACAACACAAATTCACTGACTTCTGACTTAGTAAAATTTGATCACTTAACTGTATTATCATTACTCAAAAGATAATGTAGAGCGGCTCAGTCAAGAGCAGCGGAATGCTTTTGATACCATCATACAGTCAATTCATCATAATTGGAGAACAACTTGCTTGATTCACAGTGCTGGAGGTAGGGGAAAAACATATCTCTGTAATACAATCGCAGCTGCCATTTGAGCAAGAGATAGTCATAATGTTGCTCTATATATAGCATCCTCTGAGATTGCATCCCTGCTCTTGGAGGGTGGCCGCACAGCTCATTCACACTTTGGAATCCCTATTCCTGTACATGAAACATCGACATGCAGGATTCCAAAAAACTCTGACCTCTATTGAGACATACCGGAGTTATTCTCTGGGATGAAGCACTGATGCAACACCGTCATGGAATTGAAGCATTGGATTGTACATTGCGGGACATTTTGGATAATCAGCTTCCATTTGGAGGCATTACAATGGTCGTTGGAGGGGACTTCTGCCAAACACCACCTGTTGTTCCAAGAGGGTTAAGGCGATATATTAGTTCTGCCTCTCTTAGAAGGTCATGACTGTGGACAAATATTCATGTCTGCTATCTCACACAGAACATGTGCCTGGACCGTACTCCAGAAAGTGAAGCATTTGCTAGCTGGCTCCTGGATGTTGGTAGTGGGCATGGAATTGCAGGAGATGGAACTATTGAGCTCCTGTTATGCACAAAGTGCTTAACAAAGTCTGAGGGTTTGTCGAGGTTTCTAGGAGACTTATCCGAAGACAAGTTTTGAGAATGTAGTTCTGAGTAGAGTTCTTCCAATGAAAGTTGGTTTTCTTCTGAGTAGAAGTCTGATCTTAGGAGTCTAGCTTTGTAAACGTAAACTGCGTAGAATCATATTGAAGAAATACTACTACTGTTACAAAGGTATTTATAGGAAATAAGATCGGTGATAGGAGTTAGGTCCTATCTAGGGGAGGCTTGCCTGTTGAGGGCTAACTACTATACTAGGTAATGTAGTTTGCGAAGAAAACGGAAATGTACGTGAAGGAAATGAGTCATCAGTCCGATGGTATAACCAATGAGTAAAGAGAAATGAGTAGTCCATAAAAGGAGTAGAAATCGTAACATTACCTCCTTACTTGCTTCAAGTTTCACCAAAATTTGGTGCCTTCACCATCCATGTTGTAACTATTGTCATAGCTGACGTCTCCATGTAATCCCTCCATTAGAACCCTATCTTTGTTTTCCATACAAATAGGACACCTATTGAAACTATGTCCTGGTGTGCGGCGGTCACAATCGGGGCAGTAATAGGCTTCACAGTAGTATGTGCGATGATCACTCCAACCGCAGTGTTGGCAGTAGGGAGCGTTATTGCGAACACCTTGGTGGTACTTTTGTCTGGTGTTAGACGAAGTGTCGGATTGGGGAGTGGGGGGATTGTCATCTCCCAGGTTGTATGTTCCTGCATACAACTGGTTGATCATATCGGTGTCATCTACATTGATTGGGTTGGAAGGAGAACCAGGCTTAGGCCTGTGCATTGTGCCAGGCGGACTGTCTTTCTGACTCTCTGACATACGAGACTGCTGTTTCGATGGAGTTCTCGCGGTGGGGATCTGGAGTATCACTTCTTTCCGGCCGTGTCGGGCTCCTCGTCGGTTTGTCAGATGACGACGGGTTAGGCCGTTTGACACTGGTCAAGGTGGAGGTGACTGGGATGTTGGTGGTTTTGGGTTCGACCCAATGGAACGGGGACTGGAGGGGCTCGACCCTTGCAAGATTGGGCTGGTTGGGACGGTGGGAATGTATTCTTCCGCTGACGGGGTGGACGGAGGTTGTCGAGTGACAATGTGTTAAGTGAGCTCCGGGGTAGCACTGGTCTGCTCGGGGTATGATAGGGACTGGCGGGACAAACCGGGTGGAGGAGTACTCAAACAACCGTCTCACTCTATCCGCATGCGCGCTTCTGTTAGCAAGGTCCTCCCGCCTAATTCCAAATATGCCTTTGCCGTGTCCGTCTGCCCACTCGAGGAGCTCATCCTCAAGCGTCGTTCCAAAGATTCTAAAACTAATTTTTCCATCCGGAGTGCCCGACAGATACTCGAGTCCTGATTGTTGAGCCGCGAATGCTCGCTTTCCAACGAATGTAGTGAGTCTATGGCTTTTAATAGTTCATCAGCTACGAGGTCAATGGCAAGGAAGGTATGCATGGAGGAAAGAGCGTGGTACGCGTGGGGGTAGCATTTTTCTGTTTTGTAGAATAAATAAACGTAGGTGTTTTTGGCTGATATTAGTTCTATGGCGTCAGAGACGTTGGCTTGGTTGTGTTGTTGCCCACGGGCGAAGGACACTCGGTTGTCGGCTAGCATGTTGGCTTCACTGGGTACAAAATAGGTGGTGACAGGGAAGCCAGTAGAGTTGGAGGTAGACATGTTTGTGTTGAGAGACAGAGGATTGGTGGTGGTGGGGTGAATATCTCTTCAATGTAGTCTGTGGTCCTTCTTATACGCTTCCAGTATCTCCACAGCATTGGTTAAATGTTCTTTCGGCTCCCATGAGTTTTCGGAATGAGGGTAATAGTGCCATTTGATCAGGTAGCGGCGCCCGCGTTTCCAGGGTTTGTGTCTAAGAATACTTTCTACTTTGTATTCTTCTTCTTCATTGACAAGGTCAGGTGGTGGTCGGATAAAATTTGGGCCGTGAGTGTCGGTCTCTGCATACAGGGTGAGAAGGGATGTGTGGAAAATGTTGTGTATCCTCCAATGGGGAGGTAGGGATAATCGGTAATTCACCGGGGAAATCTTTTCTTGGATGCGGAAAGGTCCGATGCATTTCATGTTAAACTTCTTGTATTTGGTAGCTTTTTCCCATAGGTTGGTGTTCTCTAACCACACCTTTTGCCCTTTGGAGAATTGCGTGAACTTTCCGTTGTTTCGCTTCATCAATCTTACTTCTCGCGAGTTCGTGTGCTTTTAGGGCGTTTTCCCTTGCCCTAAGCAATTCGGATAAACATTTTTCCACTGATGGGATATTTGTGGATCTGTGTTTAGTTGGGATTCCTCAGGGTTCGTATCCCATGATGAGGTAGAATGGTGATTGGTTGTTTGTGGAGTGTGGTTGTTGGTTGTGGCAGAATTCTGCCGTTGTGAGGTACTTTTCCCAGCTGTGCGGTTGGTTCTGGCAAAAGATGTGGAGGTAGATCTCCAGTTCTTGATTGGATCGTTCTGTCTGTCCATCCGTTGTCGATGATAAGTACTGTTGTTAGAAAACCACACACAAAAACAAACAAACACACAATCCTCCCAGATTCCACGGAACTTGTTTATGGGCTTTGCCTCCTAGAACAGTGGGTGCTCTGGTTGTTCGTGGGGTGGTATATATGAGGATCCTTCAAAGTAAAACCCAGTGATGTATGAGTGTGGGTTTTGAGGAGGAGGGATAGTTGAATTGATAGAAGATAGGGGCTTAGTGACGAGTATAGATGAGCACTACCTTGCTAATCGTAGCACAAGGTAGGTTTGAGAACGACGAGGATGACGAGGTGACGAGGTTCCCAGTGATAGCAGGCTCCTGACGCACAAACTGTAGTGCTCAGAAGGACTCTAATTGAAGGGGATGACAATCACTTTCAAAAAGTGACGAGTGACGATGACAGCAGTTGACAGTGGTAGCAGTGGGAAGTGTTGTGACCACACTGGATCACAAGCAGCAGAGTAGTGAACTTGAATTTAGAGAAGAAGTCTGGAATGGAGTTCTTGTTCTCTTTTACAAGGTAAAATACAGGGGTTTATATAGTAAAAGAAAAGTAGGCTATGCACAGTATAGCTGTGCAAAAAAGAATGAGAAAGAATATGAAGGAAGGAATGTACGCTGACAAATCCTGCGTAGGTAGTACAGGATAAGATTGTCAAAAGAGGAAAAGAAAGAGATAGAACAATGAATGCTGTGAGTAATGTCACAGGTTTGTACAGCCATAAAGTAAAGTCCAATAGCAAAAAGAGAGCAGGAAAATCATGATGTCATGGGAAGATGCAGTAAAAAAAGGGCAAGGCAAAACACTATCAGTATCAACACAGTTCCTTTATTGTCAGTCAGGCATTCTAAAAAAATATGTGTCCATAAAAATGATTCAAAAATCAAAAATAATCGCACTGTAAATGAATGTTCTGCTGAAGAAAAAGAAACTGGAGCCACCGGTCCACCACCTAGTCCAAATCCGACAGTTCCATGGCCTTACCAATGGACTGGTTGTGTTGGACCACCTGATCAAACGAGGGAGGGAGAGGAGTAGTTCCAATTTGGAACAAGTGAGTCCCAGGCAGCGTGTGATAGGTGTAGCTGTAGCGAAGACGATGGACAAAAGATAAGTGTACCCAAGTGAATGGGACAGCGATGAACATGGGCAACGCAAGGGGATGAACCTTCTCCAGCTCAAAAATTACCCACCCACACTCCAACCAGGCAAGACGAGCGACCAATGTTTTGATAGTATATGATGGCAGATCAACGTCATGAAGATGGACCTGTTGCCCTATTTGGACTGGCCGCTGGGGCTTTGCTGATATCAGCAGTGGCACGTGGTAGTCAACAGATTGGCGACAGAAGCGGATAGGAAGTGGTGACATCAGAAATGGTGGGGGTGCAAATAAGATGAGGAGGAGGAGGGTGGAGGTGACGAAAAAGTGGATTAGAATGGGGATCCAGAAACAACCGTCAGGTGAGAATAAAAAGGAGAGGAAGGGGCCCATGGTGGGGCTAGGCAAAGGAAGGGGAGTAAGGGAAACGACAAAAGCGAGGGCGCAATGCAATGTGTAGCCAGTGGCGATGCAAAAATTTGCCGAAATGCCGAAATGCGGAAAGTACTGAATGGAAAAGCAAAGGTGAGCGTGACTGGATTGCCTAATAGAGGTGGTGCTGATCAGCCACAAGTTCGAAAAGGGTAATATTAATTACTATTCCACGTGGCACTGTGCCTGTGTGGCGCAAAGGCGAGTCTTTTTGAATATTCGCTTCGTTATTGACACCTGTCCATGCTACCAATCAACTTTGGTGCATGACACCGTCTGGGGATGATACACAGAGGAGAGTTCAGGAGTTTGTATTAAGAACAAAGCTTGAAGGAAGTGTCTAGCCACTTGCTGAGAGCAATCAGGGACTGGAACTAGAGTCCAATGTGAGTAACTATATTATTAGAGAGTATGACAGGTATACAGTACCTAGAGTCCAATGTGAGTAACTAGAGAATAGGAAGCATTGGACTCTGCAATACTGTCCGAAGTTTTGTAAACAAAGGTAAACAAAGCAGCCACAAAGGCGAAATAATAGAGAACACAATCAATAGTGAATGATAGAAGAATAGATAGAGAAAGGAATGAAAATATATAGGTAGCACAAAGGTGCAGAATCACCAAAACTAACAGTTTGTGGAGTTCTTTGTATACTTCAGAGGCAAACTGTGGTCCTCTGTCGGATATGAGTTTATTGTGCAATCCGAATCGTTTGAAGATGGAATCGTGAAAGATTCGTGCAGTTTTGAGCGCGTTGATGGTTTTATGACAAGGTGAGAGGATTACCCCCTTACTAAGTCCTTGGTCTACCACGACCATTATACTGTCGTATCCTGAAGATTCTGGTAAATCTGTTATGAAGTCTACGGATAGGTACTTCATTGGTTCTGTGGTTTTGGGGGTCTGGTTTGGGATTAATGGTATGGTGGTGGGATGCGTGTTTACTTTTGCTTGTTGACAAGTTGCGCATCCTTTCACGTAGTCTTCCACTTGTTTCATCATTCCTGGCCACCAATAGGCCTTTTTGATCAACCGGTAGGTTTTGAGCCTTCCTGGGTGTCCTGCGGACAGGGAATTGTGGTGATCCTTGATGATCGTCTTTTGTTCTTCTACTTCGTCAATTAGTAATTTATTCTGATAAAAGAACTGTCCTTCTTCCTTTCTCCAATCGTCTTTGTTCTTCCTGGATAATTATTGTTTGTGAGCATAGCTTGCTCGATTGTGTCTTTGATTGTTTGTGTGTGATACAGGAATGCCAAGGTGGGTATCATTGGTGTGTCATTGTCATCTTCTTTGTTTTTAACGTATAAATCAGGTCTTCTTGAGAGTACATCGGGTACCACCATGTGGGTTCCTGGTACGTGCTCCAAGGTGTGATTGTATTGTGACAGTTCCAGCTGCCATCTTCTCTGTTGTGGTGTGAGTTTTCTGGCTTCTTGCCAGTACGTCAGGTTCTTGTGATCTGTTAGGATTTGGATCGTGTGGGGGCTTCCCAAAAGTAAGTGTTTCCACTCTTTTAAAGCTCTCATTACCGCTAATAATTCTTTGTCATAGATCTGGTAGTTCTTTTCACCGTGAGATAGAGTTTTGGAGAAAAATGCACATGGGTGCCATTGTCCTTGGTCATCGGGTTGCATTAATACTGCTCCTGTGACGTGTTTGCTGGCATCTGCAGCGATCTTTGACAGTTTTGAGGAGTTGGGAATTTGTGTTACGGGGGATTCGAGGAATTTTTGTTTCATCAATTTGAAGGCATCGTCTTCTGTTTTGGTCCAGTTCCACTTCCTATCCTTTTCTAGTAAGGCATTCAAGGGTCTGGCAAGGTCAGAGTAATGACTGATAAACTTCCTGTAGAAGTTTCCGTAACCTAAGAACTTCCTTACGCCTTTGGTGTCCTTTGGGATTGGCCAATCGTGGATCCCAGCGAGTTTGGCTGGGTCCATGGATACCTGGTTGTGGGAAATGATCATTCCCAAGTATTCAATAGTTTCTGCCTCAAAGGTGCATTTTTCCAGTTTGAGGAACAGGTCGTTATCGCGTAGTCTTTATAGAACTTGCTTCGTCCGGATCCGCAGCCTTTCGGTATTGGTGTTGAAGATGAGGATGTTGTCCATGTATATGATCATCCACCCTTCGTCAATATAATCCTTGAATTTGTTGTTCATCAGTCTTTGGAATGTTGCTGGTGAGTTGTACATGCTGAAAAACATGACTGTTGGTTCGAATACTCCTTTGCTGGTTTTAAACGCAGTTTTCCATTCGTCCCCTTCCTTTATTCTTACGTTGTTGTACAGTTGGGGACAGACAAACTCGACAAAACAACTCATTGAATTATCACTCATTAGCACAACATTCTAGTCAACCAAAATGTGTGAAAATAGTGTATTTAGGACCTAATGATAAGATCTGCACAAGCCAATTCTGACCTAGATAAATATTCGAAATCCTAATCCAAAATATTTGGCCACTCCCAAAACAATTCCCAAAAATCCCAAGAAAATCAGAATATGCATGAACCGGTAATCACAGTTTGATTGTGCTGTCAGAAATTTTCAAATTGTGCTAGTACACAAGCAGTGAAATGAGAAAATTTTGTCTTGAATCCAAGGTGTGACTAACCATTCTGAGCAAGAATGCCTCACAGACACCCCCCAAAGCGACCTGCAATACAAAACACCATAGGCCTATGCAATCGGCCTAATACCAGCTTCAGAACAGCCCAAACACAGTCAATTTCCGAGTCTGAGTCCAATCACAGTACCAATGAGCAACCAGCCAAACGAGCAAGAGCACAATCTCGTGCACTGAGCCCAGAAATAGCTGGGGCGCAAGATCTTTTGTTGAGCCCAGAAACGGATGGCAGCTGGCACCTGTATCCCGCTTTTGACAGCATGAAGTTTGTTGCAAGTAGGGACCAGTCAGACGAGGAATCTGATGCAGAAATCATCATTGACAACGAACCTTTTACACCCGCTGATGACAACAAAGCCTGCACCCAGCTCATTGATTTTGCAATCAGTATTGGTGATGATCCCTCTGATGAGGCTTGGTTGCCTCCAAGGGAAGCCTGATGTGCCGCACTGTGGAAGAACTCCTCTGGTCAGCCCAAAAAATACAAAAAAGGTCCTGATGTGGGCAGCAAGTCAGCACGCACCCAACGCCGATACAGACAACTCCTAATCAACCAAACATCACTCACCAGCCTCGGTTTCACCCGTTCACAGAGGAACATTGTTAATACCATATCAAGCCCCACCAGCAGTCCCCTTATGTCCAGGTCCCCCGAGCGTTCTCCAACTCCCAGTCCAGGGCCTCATGCTTCCTCCTGGGCCCCATGTTCTCCCCATCCGAGCCCTCAAAATCTTGAATTCAGCCTGACCACAAGAAACAATGCTGCTCCTGACCTGCAGGACATGGCAGCGTGCAATGACAATTCTTCAGATGTCAGAAGTGATCCCAATGGAGGGATGGCCATTCTTGGACTGGATAGGGAAGTTGAGACAGCCTGGGAGGACGGACTTGAAGGATATGGAGTCAAGGTTAGAGGGTGGACCGAGCTGAGAGAGCAGATCAAACATGATCTCTCGAAGAAAGCAAAAACATTACCCTTGTCACATGCCAACCAGCTTTTGTTGATCCAAAATTTTGCTACACTTCATCTGAAGGGACTTGGCCGAATTGATGCAAGCTTGGAGATTGCACGACAGTGGCATGAAGGTCAAGGTACTCATTTTGCACGGAAGGTTTGTGCACTCGCACGCTATTATCAAGTATTTGAACAGCTTCCCATCAAAAAGTGTGGAGGGAGAGCAAATGCCCTCAGCCTCCTCAAAGATGAACGACTTCAACTTGCTGCTCAACAATGGCTCAATTCACAGAAAGTGGGTCAAATCACCCCACATTGCTTTCAGCATGCTCTCAATGATACAATCCTTCCATCACTAAATATTACGCTTGCTAAGCCATTGTGTGAACGAACTGCCCAGCGATGGTTGCTCAAATTGGGGTGGCAACTGACAAGATTGTGGAAGGGTGTTTACATGGATGGACATGAACGTAAGGACGTGAAGAAATATTAACAAGAGGTTTTCTTACCTGCTATGGCTGCATTTGAGTCTCGTATGGTGCATTTCGAAGGCCCAGAGCTGTGTCGGGTAGAACCCAACCTGCTACCTGGGGAGGAGGAGGTGATTGCCAACTGGCACGACAAGTGTTGCTTCCATGGAAATGACTTCAAAAGCCATGCTTAGTGAGTATTGACTTCTATGTGCCGACTACATTTTGAGATTGTGCTTGATTGATGATGAACATGTCTAGTCTGTTACTGGGCCAACAAATGCTGCAGCGGAAGGGAAAGGGCCACATCATTCATGTATCAGGATTTATCAATTCAAAGGATGGACGTCTGGTGCTCCATAATGACAATAGTGTTAGAATATACTCTGACATACCAATACTCTATAGGATAATACCTCTGATTTGTAAGCCAGCCCAGTATGCAGCAGCTATTCTGTGTAAGACGTCCGTGGTTGCATGTCATGTTTAAGATCCTACATTGTATAACCTTGGCCATATAGCTCAATTGATAGAGCAGCTGGCATGTATCCAGAAGGTTCCAGGTTCAATCCCTGGTCTGGTCAATATCCAATTTTATCAAATAGTGACATTGTTGAAGAAGCCAGAGAAATTATATATCCAGGTGCCAATGGTGATGCTTGGTGGGATACCGAACAGTTGTTCAAGCAGGTCAAGCGAGCAATTCAGATTTTCGAGACCATGCGCCCTGGTTGTGTCTCTTTGTTCATTTTTGATCAGTCTTCTGCTCATGCATCATTGCCACCAGATGCATTGAAAGCTTTTGAGATGAATAAATCAAATGGTGGCAAGCAGCGGGACACTGTTATCCCAGAATCAAATTCCACTGTCGAGCATCGCGGGAAGGTCAACCTGTAACAACCAAGGTAAACTCTGGCGCACACAGGAACACACTATAAAGAATATGAAGAGGGAGTGGTTACCCCTTAAGATGCAGTGAGTTAGTTGGTATACAACAGGAGGACTCGCTAAGTCCTTCCCTCATGTATTGCTCTTGTATATATACTAAAATACATGAGGTACTGTACAGTTGTAAATAAAGTTCAAAGTCCGATGTCTAGCATGTGACCGGTCACATGATGAGTCTAGACACTGGTCAGGTGATGTGTCACATGACTGGTCATGTGACTATGAAAAGTCGAAAATGTAAAGTAAAGTAAATGATCACATGACTGGTCATGTGACTTGGAAAATAAAAGTAGAAGTACATAAGTGAAGCATAAGTAGATGCTGGTATGTCAATTGTAACACAACCCAAAGGACTTCAACATGTCCTTGAGGAGTGTGGATTCAATGTTCAAAAGCTGCGAGCAAAGTGCAGCCCTGTATGTGTAACAACCAAGAGTTAGTTACTCTGGCACACACAAGAACACACTATAAAGGTAGTGATGAGTGATGAGGGAGTGGTTACCCTTTAAGCTGCAGAGAGTTTGTTGGTATACAACAGGAGGACTCGCTGAGGAGTCTCCTGAATCTATTGGGGTATATATACTAATACAGAGTGTTTGTACTTATGTACTGTACAGTTGGTAAAGTCAGTGGCTGATGATGTCATGGGGCCTAGCCCGCATGACCAGCTCCACTGTGTGAGAGAGTTGTATCTAAAAAGAAGAAGAAGGCAACGCAGCGCGAGAAAGAGGAGTTTTGAACAAAAGGGGAAGTGCCGCATGGCACCATGTGTGAAAGTTAAAGTATACAAGGTTAAAGCGGAGAATGAAAATGAAGGAAAGGTCCGAAAATTGTGTTATCGTAACAGTATGCCCATGGGAAAATGAAGATTGCTGCATGGCTCGCCTCTTGAGCAAGCAAGATGATTTCATTAACCAACCATCAATGCTCGAGACTCTCATCAAGGGGGCAGGGCATGAATGCATCTTTCTTCTGAAGTTCCATTGTGAACTCAACCCAATTGAAATGGTTTTGTTGCAAATTTCCATTTTAAGTGATCAGCACTAACTAACAAGTTTTATTACAGTATTGGGGGTGATGCAAATATCGGTATCGCGAAGTTCAGAAGAAGACATTTGCAGAAGCAAAACAGTCTGCACAGGATCAGCTGGATGCATGTGCAACTGATGTCATTCGTTGTTTTGTCAACCGTTCCTGGTGCTTTATGGCTGCATACAGACTGGGACTTACTGGGAGGGCTGCAGAATGGGCAGTTAAGAAGCAGAAGCAACACCGACAGGTATCGCAGAGGGCTATGATGTTGATTGAAGTGGTCCTCAACTAGGCTGTTGTACCTATATTTGTCATTCTATCGGTCAAAAAATTGGCCACTCCAAAACCTCGTGGGAAAGTCTTCTTAGGACTGTTTTTTGGCCTATTTTCACCCCCTGAGTTCAGATCCGGTGTCAGTTTGCGAACGAAAATTCACTGGCACTCTGTACCAAAATTGTCGAGTTTGCCTGTCCACAACTGTAGCCCCAACGTAGATCTATTTTTGTAAAAATGGTGGCTCCTTTGGGTTTTTTGATGAGATCGGGTATTAGGGGTAGTGGATAAGGGTCTTTCACAGTGTATGTGTTTAGTTTCTTGTAGTCTTGGCATGGTCGGAGTGATCCATCTTTTTTGCTGATAAAGAAGAAGGGGGATACTTGTGGCGACTTGCTTGGCCTGATGTATCCTTTTCTGTAATTCTCCGTTAAGAAATCTGTTAACGCTTTGTCTTCCTTGGGTGCTAGTGGGTATAATTTGCAATCTGTTGGTACAAATTCCGGTTTCATGTTGAGCAAATGATCATATTCCCGTCGTTTGGGGAGTCTTTCTGACTTCTTCTTGTTGAAGACATCTGAATATTCCTTGTATTCATTTGGGAGGGTATGCTCCTTTTTCTCTCCGTGAATCTGCGCATGTTCCATAGCCGAGTTGGCCTTTAATCTGATTGTGGTTCGGGGGTAGGGTGTTTGGTCGGATACATATCTATAAATGGCTCTGTATTCGTCTTCCTCTATCATGGTTGTCCTGATCCTTGTTTCCGTTGTGGTTTTGTTGATCCTGATTGAGCGTTTGTCCGAGTTTGGTAATTCTTTGTCTTTCCAATTTATGACTGGATTAACCTTTTGTAGCCAGGGAAATCCTAGCAGTACATCTTCTCCGTCTAGTCCAGTTAATAGGAACTTTGTGAACCTATTTTGTTCTTTTGCATTCACCCTTTGATAGGTAAAATGTGTAATCTTTCCATTTTTGTTTGTGGTTCCATCAACATTTTTACACGTTATAGGGTTCATGAGTTTTTGGAGGGGGAATCTGTGTCTGATGGCAAATTTTGTGTCCATGAAGTCGTCTGTAGCTCCTGAATCTATCAGGGCTTTGGTTCTGATGGTTTTCTGTTTTAACAAGCAATCAATTCATAAAGAGTTGGCATTGATCGTTGCTATTGTTACAGTTGCCATTTTTGACGGTACTAACATCAGGGTAGTCCGTCGTTTCAAAAACCCTCGTCTTCTAATTCTTTCATCGCCTCTTTTCTTTGATCTTCTCCTAACTCCGTCCACATCCTCATGATGTTTTGGACCCTGTCTTCTTCTACCACTGTTTTGGTGTCATCTTCCGTTTTGGTTTGATGTACCTTTCTTTCAGGAGTTTTTCCTTTGTTCCTACAATTCCTTCCTATGTGTCCTTTCTCATTGCATATGAAGCACCTTCCCTCTTTCCTCCTTGATTCCTCTTCATCTTTAGTCAATCTTCTAGCTCTGGTGGTTGGTCCACCTTTGTGGTTTCTGTTGTTCTGTCTTTCTTTGTTTCTGGCGCCCCATGCTCCTTCCGAGATAGTGTTGGCACTAATCCAGTTGGTGTCTAGGTTCGCCACTGTGCTCATCCAGTCTTCAATGGTGAGTAGTTCCTTCCGGTGAGTGCCCCGCAAAGGAGGGGTGGTCGGATAGCCTTTTGATAAATCATGATCATGGCTTCGTTGTTGATGCCACTCTTCCTAGCATTTAGCATGAATCTTGAGTTAAATGCTACTGCATTTTCTCCTTGTTCCATCTTCATTTTCATCAAGGCGGCCGAGGCCGTTCCTTTGACATTGGCCATTCTGAAACTGGCTGTGAAGGTTTTCATGAAGTCTGCCCACGTGGGGTAGGTGTTCTTCTCTTTGTATATGGTCATCTTGGCTTTGCTCCATGAGGCGGCGTTGCCATCCTTCATGTAGCTGAGGGCTATGTATACCTTTTTTTTGTCGGAGTTGTAGATGGTGTTGTTGATATCAAAGTGTAGATTGGTGGACAATATCCACCTTTGGGCTTTATCCGGGGTTCCATTGAAGTCATCAATTTTCCCAATCATCGTGGGTTTAGAAGCTGTAGCATTAGACATGGTGCGTGGTGGTGGGATAGGGGATGGAGCAGGTGCGACGGGGAGTATCTGTGGTATGGGAGGTGGTATTGGGTCACTGTTTGCTGCATATTCTTCAAAGTTGTTCTCATCATAGATGTTTTCTATGACTATTGGGGGATCGTGTTGTGTTGTGGGTATTAGCTGTGGGTGGCTTTCTGCGTAGTACTGTAACCAACGTGTTCTGGCTTCGTAGAAAGTGTCTGCTTGTTCTCTGGTGTGGAGTCGGGTTACGTCTGGTTGGGGAAAGGGGGGTGGTGCTGCTATCCTTTCTTGTCGGGATGACGTCGGTGGGGTTGCTGTTTGTGGGTTGTCTGAGCTTCCTCTTGCTCTCTGGGATCTGGTTGTTGGTCATTGTGACGTCTTGTCGACTTTTTCTTCCCAAACATAAATAGGTGGGACTTCTGGTTAGAATACAATTCTTTTGTTACGCACAAAGTGCTTAACAAAGTCTGAGGGTTCATTGAGGTTTCTAAGAGACTTATCCGAAGACACGTTTGAGAATGTAGTTCTGAGTAGAGTTCTTCCAATGAGAGCTGGTCTTCTTCTGAGTAGAAGTCTGATTTTAGGAGTCTAGCTTTGTAAGCGTAAACTGCGTAGAATTGTATTGAAGAAATACTACTACTGTTACAAAGGTATTTATAGAAAATAAGATCAGTGATAGGAGTTAGGTCCTATCTAGGGGAGGCTTGCCTGTTGAGGGCTAACTACTATACTAGGTAATGTAGTTTGCGAAGAAAACGGAAATGTACGTGAAGGAAATGAGTCATCAGTCCGATGGTATAACCAATGAGTAAAGAGAAATGAATAGTCCATAACATTTGTCCAATAGAAATCGTAACAGTGATGAACTGGATAGGAGCCGATGTCTCTGCTTCAGTCCAAATGGCATTGTTGTCACTACTATCTTGGGCACCTGCACCATTGTCTTCTTCAATGTCCAATGCAACCTCAGTAGATACATCCTGAGCAGGCTGGAGGTCTTGATTCATCCTGGTAGAATGTCACAGTCATTTTGGTGAAGAAACTGGGACTAGGGTTGGGCTGGAGGCCCTGCATTTTTTTGCTCTAGACATGAGGTTGATGGAAGTATGATACCTACCCATTCATAGGCTCATGGGATGGATGCCTATCTGTCTCTCCGACGGCATTCCGGCAGATTGTGGCTGAAAAAAAAAAAGGAATTTCAGGAAAAAACACAGTTCCCGTACGAGTAGGATAACTGGGCACCCCTGGCATCCAAGTGGCTGAACCCGATGCACGCCTTCCATCATGCACGATGAACCATAACTTGGAAACTAAAAAGTCATAACAATATCAATGGTATTTTGATTGTCACGTATCATGTAACCTGCGATCTAACATTCGCCTAGACGCAAGTGGCATCTATCGTGATACACACCAGATTCCATTTGATGGTGCATATGTCTAGTTATCGTTAATGGTAGAGAATCCAACATCTATCCAAGCTCTCATTCTATCTCCGTAACGAATCGTCATCCAAAGAAGACTGCAAAATGAGTAGACCACGGAGTCAGACCAAGGACTCTGAGTACCACGTGGAAGCTTACCCAAATGCAACCCATCCCAGGACTGCAGCAATGGTATTCGTAGCCACCAAGCCAATAAGATCGATAGACGGTAGAACCATTGCGGCCGCAAGCGCCGTGATGAGGGACCGTAAAGCACTGAAATACAACCGTCGGGGTGAGAAGCTGTGAATTATGAACAATGAACTGCGTAAATTCCAACAGACCTATACGTAGCTTGAATTTCAGCACTGCGGGAATGCAAGATATCGACCGCATAAGCGGCGCATGGTGTCAGAACACTGTCAACCTATGCAAGTGTTAGTTAATAAGGATGTAAAGCGCTGGTATTTGAGCTTGCTTTACCCCCAATCCATGGAAGAAGAGACAGACCATACTAAGCGTCAGGCCAAGAGGTCCGTCTACGTACGTGGTGATAAGGCCAGAAAATAAAACGGAGAGCGGAACCAAGTAGAGCGCGCCCACCCAAGCCGCCCTGAGTCTGTCCTCGGGTACCCATTCACCCTTGCGTCGTATTTTCCACACCTTGATAATTTTATCAGAAAGACGTCCAGCCAGTGGGGCACCAACTGCGTCTCGTCAGACACTGTATTCAATGGCAACAGAAAAAGACAGGAAACAAACTTAAATTCCCCAAACCACAAGAGAGGAAGCAGGCACCGATTAGAGCTTGATTTTCTATATGATAGCGTACGCCCTTTGAAAAAGTTAGTTCATGGACACCATGGACATTTAGCTACTTACAATTGTATATGCCAAGGGGACGAGCAGAACTAACCACAAAATTAACATGCCCCATGATCCATGAAAGAGTTCACATACCAAAATCTGTCAGCAAAACCAGACCACTAGCTATAGACTATTACTCAGATTAAATCAGTGCTTTGTAATGTGGTACAATGAGAGAGAGCGCACAATGGCCAGTAAATTTGGGCTGCGCAACAACCACAGGCTGTCGAGTGGATTGACGAGCTTGAATCGTCCTCTCTCAGATTCTGGGATCTTGTCCTTCCCTCTGGTACCAGGATGACTAGTCTCTGGGAGAAACAGGAACACCAAAAGGATTTCAATCAAACCCCAGACTCCCAGTATGAGCTGCATCGTCCGCCACGATGCATATTCAGCAGCGGTACCTAACGCATAACACACACGTAAGTTCACTTGCACAAGCTAAGTCTAACGTGAAAAAAGTTATATGTACCTCCAGCGAGAGGTGCCAATGCAGGTCCGAGGAGACAGGCCTATGGATGGATGAGATCTTAGTAGGCCACCAAACAGAAAATGTCATACTTAAAGGAAACGGGTGGTGCAACGTACCCCGAAAAATATGCCCATTGCAGTCCCGCGCTCCTCAAGTTGATATATATCACCAATAACGCCGGATCCCAAGGACAGGCCACCCGAAGAACCAAAAGCCTGCACGACACGCCAAAAGAGAAGGTTTTTTAATGTCGATGACACTGCTACTCCAACACTCCCAATGCATAATAAAGGCAGTCCATACAAATAAATAGGCCGACGACCATCTATGGAAAGGTGAGATCACGAATATTACTATGTAGAGAATTACGAAGACTCACAAAATGTAGAGTTGGAAGCCCAGAACAAGCTCCCAATGGCGGTGGAAAATATTGATAGGCTTACTGCCAGACTGAATTGATGGGTTTACAACGTCAATCCACGGCACCCTATCTCGTATAATGACAACCTAGAAAAGGTAGCATACTTACCTGACTATGGCACCAGTTGAATTCAAGTCGCGGGCTATTTGAGGAATCGATGGAATAAATGATCCAGCTACGAATACTACGAACCGAGGGCTTTGTAGCTTTAATACGAAATCATCAGGTATATGTTCTTACATGGTAGCAGGCCAGCCAAGGATACGACGGAAAGGATAGTTCGTTTTTGTGATTCGCTGAAACGACTGTACAATGCCAGATGTGCAACGCGTCGTTCATCTCGCTCCTGGTTCTCCGAATGCAGGAGAGGACTCTCTTCTGAAGACATGATAACAATAGCTGCTCAGAGAGCTAGGCAAGAACAATACCTATTGCACCACAATCTCTCAAATGGCGTTTGGAGGGCTATTGCTGAGTCTGCTGACCTGACTCGACCGGAGTCAGTCCCGTTGAAATGGAGACATGGCATTCATAAAACGTGATCAGTAACCATAAACGAAGAATCAAATGACTCTACAGTAAAGGCGAGATATATTAGAAACTCCAGAAGTTAACTTGTATACTGCAAGGGGAATATAGGATGGGTAAAAAATGCTGGAAATAATACAGGTGAGTGTTTTGTACGATACGTGCAGATGAAAACAAAGGGGCGCATTGAACAAGCGAAACCTGAATAAAACGAAACGGGGAGGGTGCAAGCAACTGTGGAGAAAAGCCAAAACAGAGACATTGTATAAAACATGTACAAAAGGCTAGGACGACGTTATCGTGTCCGACCGGTTGCAACTTTGTTAGTCTCAGCAACATTTTCGAGTTGATTACTTCGCTTTACGGCCAGTTCGTGTTGACGCTCGAGGCTCCTAGAAATATACTGTCAGCATAGCCATTCTAAGGAGACAAGGCTTTTCACTTACTTGATCTGGCTCTCAAGCTCTACTACTCTTTCTTTCCCACCTTGCCGCTCTCTCTTGTACTTCTCCTCCGCGGCCTTGATGCGAGCCTCATACTCTTTCACGCGGGCTTCCCACTTTGAATCAACAGTGACGGTCTTCTGAATCATGTTCGCGATTTTCTCTTCGGAATGGAGAAGTTGGTTCTGGGTGACGGTTAGACGTTTTTCCGCGTTAATAGCACGAGCCATAAGAGATTTGACTTCTGCTGTATCACCCTGAGCGGGCCGCCTCGAGCTGCTAAGCTGCGTCGTAAGTTCCGCAGCGGTAGCCTTATGCGATATTAATCACTTTGGTTAGTTGTAGTATGCATCATATAGAACGCACCTTTAACGCTTCGAGTTCGCCTTCTTTTGCTGTATATTTACGTCGCCAAGTTGCCTTCGCCTCACCATACGCTTTCACACTCGATTCGAATTTGTCGATCTGCTTCCACCTGTTATCGAGTTGTTTCCTCATGTCAGTTAGCTTCTCGGTGAATCTCGCCTCAGCCTCTTTACAACGCTTGTCAAAGTCCAGTTGTATCTGACTCAGAGCCTTCAACCGAGTAATAAGATTGTCATGGAAGACACTAAAGTTGGTGAAAGGTTTTGTCTCAGCTTGAGAGCCTTTCTTCTGCATACAAACTATGATCAGGCATACGCATGAGATAGATTGAGTACAAACACACATACCGGTGTCTTGTCAACTCCAAGGATCTTATCCATGTATTGATAAATAGTGAGTAGAAGGGTGTTCCTCTCAGTCAACTGGTCTCTATACTGTGATTCAGCAGCCAACAACGACCTTTGGTCCTTTGAAAGCCTTTGCTCAAGTTCACTGGCTTTGGTGCGTGATGTTGACAGCTCAGACTCGGCATTCTTCAAGCCAGCCTGCACACCATCCAGCTTCTCCGATACATTCAGACGCGCTTGCGTCTGAGCGGCAAGCTGGGAAGCAAGGTCACGGTTCTCTGCATGTAGTTTGTCGATCATGCCATCCCGATCGCGAGTCTTATTTTCACGCTCGTCAATTCCTTTGCGTGCACGAGAAAGCTCGTCCTCGAGACGTTCGACGTCCCTCTTTAAGCGATCAACCTCGAGTTGCAGAGAGAAGCGCGCGGTTGTATGCGATTCGCCAAGTTTCTTCGACTCCGCCTCAAGAGTTTGAAGGGCACTCTGTACTGCGTCCAGGTCGGATTCTCTCTGGGCTAACAAGGACTGTGTCCGAGCGAGGTCGTTGAGAGCAGACTGGAGAGCAGACTCTTTAGCTTCAAGTGCCCGCCGCTCTCGACGAATTTCAGCATCGTGGTCTTGATCGCATTTTTCCATTTCTACCTCCAAGCGTTGGCGAGCATCCCGTTCGCGTTGCACTTCTTCTACAAGATCTTCGATATGTTGAGCTAGCTCTTCCTGGCGAGATCTATGTGCGTGAATGTCCTCGCAACACTGATCGTACACATCCTGAAGTTCTTGAAGTTGAGACTTGAGCCCAGATAGTTTCTAGGAAGATTGATTGTTGTCAGTGAAAAAAGCTACTTAGGCGTTCAATTGATGTTTCTGACCTCCTTTAGAGCAGCAGCTAGTGCCTCCAGTCTCTCCCGCTCAACAGCCTCTTCTTCTCGTATCCGATCACTTTCCTCCTTCAACTTGTCGTTCTCTTCCTCTAACAAGTACACTTGCTCACCCAACTTCTCGATCTCCCTATTTGTAGCACTGATCTCCGCATCCTTGTCTTCAGCTTCGCGCTCAAGATGAGCCAGTGCAGCTTCAAACTTGGCATGCAGATCATTAGTATTTGCTTCGAGTTCTGAGATGTTCAGTCTTAGGTCTTTAGACTCGGTCTCGCGTTCCGCAAGCACCTGTAAGGATAAAAATAGTTAGCCATCCAAATGACGTTGAAAATATATATTGGTTCCATGCTTACATCGCGTAACTCCTCAACCTGTCCTCTGGCTTCCTCGACTTCCCCTCTCCACTCCTGCTCAACGACCTCGACGATTCGATCGTGCTCAGCTACCAAAACATCAATTTCCCGATTCTTCATCTCAATATCATCGTCCTTCTGCTGCAGTTCAATCGTAGCGGCGGCTAGCTTGTCCCGCAGAGCATTAAGGTTGTCTTCGACGACCTCACGCTCCTCCCGTTCCTCCAAAATCTGCGCTCGACTTTCGCTTCGTTCAATGGACTCAGCTTCTCTTCGGCGTTGTATATCCTCGATTTCTAACCGAAGAGCATCATTCTCGTCCGCCAGTTCTTCCTTTTCGTCCTCTTTCTGCAACACTAACTCATTCTGCTCCTCGATCCTTGCTCTCAGATCCTCGTTCTCCGCTTCCAACTCCTCCATTCTGCGCTTCAAGCGGTCCCTGCGGCTTTCACCACCCTCTGCCATGGAATCATCCCCTCTTCTCTCCACTATTTCTCGCAACCGATCGATCTCCTCCATATTATCCTCTAACAGCCCTCGTACGTTCTCTAGCTCTTCCTCTAGCTCAACATTACGAGCTTCCGAGTCTCTCAAAGCAACATCGTCTGCTTCTGAAATATGCCCTCTTCTCAGTTCGCGAAGCTCTCTTTCCCGTTCCTGTAACTTCTCTTCCAGCTCCCGTTCACGCTCTCGAGAGCCTCCAGCACCCCGCTGAGATCGTTCCAATTCGCGTTCAAGCTCCAAGACAAGTTTCTTGAGTTTCTTCATCTCCATACCTCGTTGTTGCACCTCTATTTTCAGGTTTATGTTCTGTTTCAAGGCAGCATCGATCTGATCTGGGGCAAGCTGGGCCAATCTCTCCTCCAGAAAGTGAACTCGTAGTTTTATGTTAAAGTTCTCTTTTTTGAGATTGTCGATATGCTGAAGATACGGTTGCCTTGAGTTGAATCATAAATTAAGATAAAATATATACGTGCAAATACCTTCTCCTGATCGCGAAGCGTCAGAGTCACGCCCTTGGTGCCACCAACGCTAGCTCTTGAGCGTTTTGCGCGTGCGGCAAGTGGTGTGTCAGGACCCTCTCCCCATTGCTTCTCACGTCCTGGAGTGTCAAGTAGATCGCCTTCGGCATGTTCGCCTTCTTCCAGGCTTGAAAGGCCAAGCCTTTTGAATGCTGAATTGGGCTCGTCGGCCTTTCTCCTTGGATAGTCTGGTGGAGAGGGCGTTGCTATTGGTGCTGACGATGGTGCAGTTGTCTGAGATGATGAGGATGGAACACGTAGGTTACGGGCTGGGGTGGAGAACCCTGAGACTAGCGATCCAAGCGAAAGATCAGGTAGAGTTCCTATGGATTGTATGGATGTATCTGGACGGCTATTTAGTGCTGCAGACATAGTGTCCGTCAATGGATTCTGTGGTGAACTTGGAATACAGCACGATTCAGATCCTATAACAGTTCAACAAAGATGCAGTAAATATGGACTCATGAGTGAACTTCCTTGTCTTGAATGATGCACATGCACATAATACATACCTATAACTGATGTAGGGACGACCTGCCACGACCTTGCAGATTCCTGTCATGCGCTGCGTGGCGGACGCGCTGCAAAAGCGTTGGACCAACAGAAGGAACTACTAGTACTTTGGGCACGTGAAGTTACATAAGCTTTCGGAAATGCCCGGATTGTCAATGGAGACTAGTCTCATTGTACTTACGCTGCAAGAAAACTTTCTGTTTGGCCCGGAGATGGGCGAATCTCAACCAAAAGTCCTTCGCAGATCATCGAGGAATGAATCCCCCTCCTCTGTATGATACATCTGCATTTGCATGCTTCTCTTATCCTGACGCAGCTCCATCAGCAAGAAAATGCTGCATGAAGTCAAATAGACGGTGCTGGAGACGACGCAATACTAGTTAGTGTATGCACTTTTTTGACAAAAAAAAACAATGTCTTGAGGGCGGTGCCGCCCATCCCGTCAGTGTCAACGAGGCAAGGTAGTTCGGACCAGACTAGGAAATCAGTAGCAATGATACGCCCAGGAAAGGAAGATAAGTGATTGTTATATTGATCAATTGATATACGACTACAAATTACAATTATGAAATTTAATAACGATATAAGCTGGAAAGCCTCATGAACCCAGGAAGGAAAATGAAATCTAGACGAAGCATAGTATTAGGTTAAAAGTACTGAAGCATGCTGTTAGTTGACACTCACCATTATTTTGTACGGCGCTTTACTGAGGAGCTTTGCCATCAGCAGCGTCGGTGGCACGGGGTTTAGCAATAGCTTTCTTTGGTTTTGCTGGTGGCGGAGCATTGGTCTGTAATTATATGTAAGATTAGAAAGAGTTGTATGAAGAAATTCACGCAAGGAAACTGACCGTGTAGGGAGCAAGCACTTCTTTTACCACTTCGGCAAGAGTCTTCACATGTGCGGGCGTGAACATCGTATCGTGGCGACCAGCCGCCACCTTCATATCCAAGTTCTTGATGCGATAGTCCCAACCGTTATGGTCATCAGCACCAGTGTCGAAGTCACTCGCATGTCCACTTCGGTACCACGAACGATCTTTGGGCACCACAAGTGTCGTTGCTCCATCATAATGCTCGGGCTCGAAATCAAACATTGAATCCAAGTTCTTGCGAATCTCGGTTCTCAGCTTGCCCTTCCATCTTTCACCGATGTCTGGGAAGTTCTCGGAAATGCGGTCGATCGCGCGTTGTGTCCAATCAGTCGACTTCAAGCTCTGACGCTCTGAACCAGGGATAAAGATTGGGTCGAACATGATTAAATGAGCAACTTCATCGCCGGCCTTCCGCAGCTTCGTCGCCATGCACAGTGCAACAGCTCCTCCGTAAGAATACCCACAGATCACGTACGGTCCTTGGGCTTGAACACTCTTCACAAGTGTGATATAATGGTCGGCCATGGATTCAACGGTTCCAAAGCCAGTAGCAGAACCGAAGTGACGGTCCCCGATGGCGTACATTTCGTTTGGCATGAATGCACCAAGACGCATAAATGGTGTAGCCATGCCGGTGATATCGTGTACGATGAAAAGACGTGGATGGACTCCTTTCTTTTTGATAGGTAAGAATTCGATCAAGAAATCACTGTCAGTGTCTTCTGCCTCCATAATCGCAAGACTGTCCTGGCCCATTGCATCGACTACGAGATTACCCAATTCGCGAATGGTTGGCCTAAGTCATGAAATCAATATACAGTTCTACTGACGAGGAGTTAGATCAACATACCTCAAATAGACATTGTTTAGACCGATGTGAACGTTAAAGGTCTTCGAGATAATACCAGCTGCTTGCACTGCCATCAAAGAATTTAAGCCAGTAGAGAAGAGATCGTGTGTTACACCAAAGCTACTAGGGTCCACTTTGAAAAGCCTGGAGAAGATAGACATAAGTTCTACCTCGACGTCTGACTGCGGTAAGCCTATCTCATTCGAGAGAGCTGCGGAGAATGACTTGAGGTCCATTTGTTTGAGAGCATTACGATCTATCTTGCCACTGCGCGACATAGGAAGTTGAGGGAGGGCAGCAATGAGAGAGGGATACATGAAACGAGGAAGACGTTCTGAGACAAAGATTCTCAACCCTTCCTTTTCGTCCTCAAGTTGTTCGGGATCTTGTTGCTTGAATTCGACAAATGCAACGATGGCAGGAGTGTCTTGGACGGTGCGGATAACGACAGCGCCCCTGTGCACACCGGGATATTTGGTGATAACGTCCTCGATTTCTCCCAGCTCGATACGTTGTCCTCTCAGCTTGATCTGACGATCTTCCCGACCACAGTATTCGATGTTTCCATCAGAGCGATAAAGAGCAATGTCTCCAGTCTTGTACAACCTTTCTCCAGATACGAAGGGGCTCTCGATGAATGCCTTGGCTGTAAGCTCCGGTTGATTCAGATAGCCTCTAGCTAACTGAACACCACCGATGTAAAGCTCGCCTTCTACGCCAATGGGTGTAGGTCGAAGTTGGTTATCTAGAATGTAGATGCGGTTGTTGGGTAGGGGCCGCCCGATGACGCCGGTAAGGGACGAGGAGGTAACATGACAAGAGATACAATCGACGGAAGCCTCTGTTGGACCATACATGTTTTTCAAGGTGACCAGATTCGACCAATCCTCAATCAACTTCTTGCCCAGTGCTTCTCCTGCAACTACAACGGTGTCCAAAGTCGGGTATTCCTCAGGCGGAACAACAGCCAGAATACTAGGAGTAACATGAAGGACGTTGATACGCAGAGACTTGATGGCTTTAGGGATATCACCAAGAACGAATTCCTTGCGTCCGGTAACCAGCGTAGCACCATGCGCAAGAGTACCGAAGACATCGATAACAAAAGGATCGAAAGTATACGCAAGCGATGACATCACGCGAACGCCCTGCCGGAATCCGTAGGCACTTGAATGTTGTATCAAGTTCGAAATTGAACGATGTTCGATCATCACGCCTTTGGGTTTGCCCGTACTGCCGCTCGTGAACCTAAGCAGATATGTTAGACCGACATAGTTATGAGAGTTGGTACAACGAACATGATGTAAGCGAGACTGGATGGAGTTAAACCATCAACAGTAAAGTTTCCTCCATCAAAGCGACTCAAACGCTTTTCATAGCTCGGATCATTAATGTAAGCAATCTAAACCAAGATAAGCGACCGTATTTGTTTACATGAAGACTTTACTAACCAATACTTTGGAAGCAAGACTCTTCTCAAACACACGTGAGTGATTTGAGGTGGTTAACAGAACTTTAGCCTTGCATTCCTCGATCATGAGCTCCTTGCGTAACGTGGGGTCGTCGGGGTCCAAAGGAACAAATGTACCACCAGCTTTGAGCACGGCCAAGATAGCTAGAATTTGGTGGATGCCCCTGTCGAAGCACAAGGCAATAACATCCCCATGGCCAACACCTTGCTGTATAAGTGACTTCGCAATGCGATTAGCTTTAGTGTTCAATTCAGTGTAAGTCAACGATTCGCTTTCAAACTCTATTGCAGTGAAGCGTGGTGTAGTTTTGGCCTGCTCTTCCACGAGTTGATGGACAGTGGTCTCCCGCACGGAAACTTCGCTAGCAGACGCAAGCTCTTTGACGAGTCTTTCATGTTCACGAACACTGAGTGCAGAAATATCCCCGACTTTGACGTGGGCATCACGGCCCAACGTTTCGATTAGATTAATGTACGCATCCAGGAATTGACGAGCCGCGTCCTCGGAATATAAGCGATTGTCAAAGCGAAGGACCACATGACCAGCCTTGGGATTTACTGTGAGGAGGAATTCGTACTGTTCTTCGCCATTAGGAAGAGGCAGGATCGTCTTTGCCTTCAAATGGTTCAACCCAAGTTGAGAAATTGTCTCCATGTTCACACCACCCGGCGCAAAGAGGTGCTTGAAATAACCGCGTCCATGGGAGGAGGCTTTCCCTTGAGCAACAATATCCTCATATGTTACTTCATCATTGGCCAGACATGCGATCAACGAGTCCTTGAATTTAGCCAAATATTCGAAGAAGCTCTCTTCAACATCTACGACAGTTTTGATGGGCAGCATATTGGCGAAGAAGCCAATCACAGTGGATAAGAGACTGATATTGCGTTGGGTGACAGCAGTGCCGACCACGAAGGACGACTGAGAGGAATATTTATGGAGAAGTATATTGTATGCTGCGAAGAAACCAGTGAAGGGCGTTGCACCTGCTTCATTGACAATCTTGTGATATTGCTCAAGGGCTCCAGTGCCGATCTTGGCTTCGATCTGAGTAATAGGTGCCAGTTCCCTGTCTGACGGTGTAGCGAGTGTAAGATGCAGAGGTTGAGTGTCTTGTAGATTCTCGGCCCAGAATTGCAGTTGCTCATCCCGCAACTCCGCACGGCGTTCGGATGTTTTTGCGAGCCAATCGCTGAAATCGGAGTAGTGGAATCTGACGTCTGGGATGCTACCTGGGCCATTTAAGTATAGACCGAATAACTCGTAGAAGAATACGCCAAGGGAAGCTTCATCAATAATGATATGGTGAATGACAACGTTGAATGCCCAGTCACCCCCGCCGAGGTCAGACATCGTGGCAGTCAAGAGAGGCAGCTGATCAAGCTTGAAGTTAGGCTCGTGGTTCATAGCTAAGCTCATTTCGTAAGCCTTAGCAGTAGGGTCAGATTCGGTGGAGAGATCGACAAGTGACGCCTGGAATTCGACAGATGGGTAAATGGTCTGCTCCAGCTTTCCGAGTTCTTCGTTCCAAGTGAATGCCGTTCGCAGAGCACCGTGGCGTTGCACAACTTCCTGGAAAGCTTCTGTCATGCGGTCAACATCGATAGGTGTGTCGGAATGTATAGTGACGAAGTAGCCTTCATGGGTGTCCCATTGCGTCGCGCCATAACGTGACATGTTCGAGTCGATCTTGCTCACTGCTCGCTTGCGAGCGTTGTCGTATTCACGCTAGAAAATCAATTTAAGTCATTTGGCGTGATTCATGTGAATATAAGAGCGCACTTGAGCAAGCCAAATTCTGTATTGATGAGGAGACGCGTCGGTGGTGTATGGTTCATCATAGGCAAGGCGGTCTTGTAGGATGGGAATCAGGGGCTCGCCATATTTAGCAGAGCCGTCGTCTTCAGCGAATACAGAATCATCTCCACTGCTTTGTAATCCCACTTTGGCAACCATTTCATCTAGTGCACCAATAGTCATGGAGCCAAGCAATTCAATCTGGCTGACTTGGATGTTGAAGCGGATTTTGAGCTGGTTGCTGTAACGAGTAGCTACAAAAGGAAGGAATGTTATTTAAAGTTAAGGTAAGAGTAAAATTATACCTACCTCCCAGTGAGTCCAATCCAAAGCTAGTGATCAGTGCATTGTCGGTAATTTGCTCTACGTCCATGCTCAAGAGTGCACCTAGTAACGTAGCAGGTGATTCTGCTACATCTCCATCCTTGCCTCCTCCAGCATTGGAGACAAGGTACTTGGTCGGCAGCAGGTGCTCGTAGAGTAAGGGCTCGCTAGTAGAGAATACATCGGGAATCGTTGCCGTTGCTAACATCGGAACATAGTGTGCAATGCGTCGGATCAAGGAATCACCGATGAAGTTGCAGACTTGAGCAGTGGTCATACCAGACTTCGCTAACGAAGCTGTGTTTGCACGACCCTTGGTAGCAAGGACCAGACGCTTGAAGATACCAGAGTCCGTGATAGGAGGGAACGACATGGAAATCGTATTAGGGATCAAGTCAGCGATGCGGTCAAGATAACTGAAATTCTCGTGATTAGCGAGCGATATGAAAATGTGACTGAATCCACTCACAGTTGCGATGCGCAGTATGCGGCCTGCCCTGCGTTACCAAATACAGATCCAATTGTAGAGAAAAGGAGGAGGAAATCCAAAGAGGCTGGATTTACGCAGCTCAAAAGAGTAGTCAGTGCATCTACTTTGGATTGATAGACCTCGTCGAAAGATTGTTGTGTCAAATTCGTAAACTTGCCATCACGAAGAACGACAGTCATTAAGAAAATGCCACCAATGGCCCCAGCTTTCTCTGCAGTCTCGACCACAGCAGCTGTTTGTTGTTTATTGACAGCATCGCACGAAATAACTTCGATGTGAGCGCCCGACTCACGGAGGTGTTGGACGTATAGATTGTCTACTTTCGTGAGACCTTGAGGTCCACGACGGCTGGTGAGGATGATATGGCGAGCTCCATGAATAAACATCCATTCCGTGAGGCGCACACCGAGCTCACTGGAGCCGCCAACAAGAATATAGCTCTTGCGTGGACTAAACAGCTGACCGGTGGGATCAATACGTACTGGCCCAGTCTGCTTAGGAACGAGGACCAAGGAATCAAGGTTTGCTCCCGTCGCTGCCTCACGTGCATTTTCCATGGAAATAGTCCTTGAGCGCAACTTGAAGGCACGCGAACTATGCGCAACGAGCATAGCAGAGATCATAGAAGCGGTGTCACGTGGAGAAGCCTCTGCGAGTTTGCGCAAGTCAAGGATGTGAGTAGACGGCGCCCCAGGTGGTGGCCTCGTTGTATCTTGACCTTCACTTTGAACGTGTATGTAACAGCCGAAAAGGGATAAGGCATCAGCTCCTACTCCAAATGCAGGACTACCTTGGGGATTCAAGGCGACATCGAAAGCCACAATACCATTTTTGCGCAACCACGCAGGAGCAGCTACCGAAAAGTCGTCGATAATGATAATGGAATCTTCTGACACATCGAGTTCCGAAGAGAGATAGCTTGCTTCTGCCACAGAAGAAACGGTACACAAAAACTTTCCGCCAAAGCGCTGGCAGATTTGTACGGCATTGTAACCGGCACCTAGAATGTGTTAGTTAATGCGCAATGATGGACGGTTGCTAGTGTTGGGACTTACTGCTAGCGGCGTCATGAATGAGGATATTGGATGACTTAGAGATTTTTGCAAGCTGCAAAAGACCTGACCACGACGCTAAGAAGGCAGAAGGCAGTGCGGCCGCTTCTTCAGCTGTCACTCCAGCTGGAAGCTGCACAACAGCATCCTCATCCGCAATCATGACATTAACAGGAGTGTGACGAGATACTCCAACAACCTGTGACGATGTCTGATGTTAGTGAGGAAGAATCATGACGCGACTGAAAATCTACCTTGGTGCTAGTACCAAAGGCTTTAACAGCAGAGCCTACAGATTTTATAGAGCCAACGAATGTAATCGAGGGTTTCTCGGCTGATATGCTTTCCATCCCCAGAGCATCAACTTGGACTTCTACTTGTGTATCGCCAAGGCTGGGAGGGAAGTGTGCCGCAACCGTGGTCATGGCGCCTGAATGAGTAGATAATCCGATTGCAGGGATAACTGTATCATTGACTTCCACGGAACCATTGACAAGCCTACGGACGAAAACTTCACCATTGCGAGATATCTTCAGATGTTGTTCCAGTAAGAGCGAATTGCGACGCAAGTCATGGATGACTTTCTCCCGTGCTGCTGCCGCCAGCGTGTGATCCTCAAATAGTACTGAACGAACGACGAATTCTGGAGATTCGGCTATCAAACACGAAGCGACGCCCAATGCACCACAGCCAGCGGCGTTGTCTTCCCCAGTGATCCAAACTTCGGAGTCGGCCCCAACATTCTTAGCAATCTCTACGAGCTCTCCCTCTTGACCATGTATGAATGGGTGGATGATAACGCTCTTGAAGGGACCAGCAGGAACCGAAACAGTACATTCGGAAACGCGAACTACGAGGAGGGCGCAGCCATCTGTTAGCTGAGACGTCTGGACCTCGACACCAGAAACTGCACGAAGCTGCTCAGTCAATGCTGGGAGCGTCATTTGAGCATAGTTCGCATCTTCCGAAGCAGCCTTCGAGTCTACAATTCATTAATCAGACGTAATCTTCTGGTATGCATCGGCAGACTCACCAGACACAGTTAGGAGGATGATTCCAGAAGGTACCAAGAAGTTGGTCAAGTGAGCAATATCAATAGGAACAGCTGAAAGGTCCACGGATCGTAGGACGATATCAAAGCTAAATACCGCTCAGCGTTAATGGTGGATCTAGTTTAACGAAATCAAGCCTACCTGGCAAAGGAACTGGTAGCCGCGTCGTCCTTGAGAGTCCATGAGTCAACTAGCAGAGATTGCGTGTGCGAGTAGTTCATTTCGGAGGTCTTTGCATCGGCTTCCTCAGGAGACCCGGCACCACAGACATATGAAACCAGTACGTGATTTTCAATCAACAGCGAAGACAGAGAAGCATCCAGACTCTTTGCAATGGCAGACGTGGTGTCCAGGTCTATCACTCGTACCACTTGGCGACCTGCAGTGACAGCATTTTTGACAAGGGTATTGAACGCGGAACGTAGTGATCCACCAGAAGGAACAGAAAGCAACGACGAAGGGAATGCTTTTGATTGCCAGGCAGTGGTCAAACGCTCCTCGACGCTGCTATCAGTGATGGCGATAGGCTCAGCTTCTGGCGCGCGAGCAATCTCGAAGCCCTCGATCGTGAACAAAACGCGCCCTTCGGAATTGCAGATAACATAGTCGGATTTGAATGGTCCAGCTGGAGCCCAGTGACGAACTATGAAGTAAGTCCAAATGCCTTTCTTGAGTTCCGAGTCAAGATTAGGTGCATCATGGCTATCCCATCGACGTAGAGAATCAATCTTGACGGGCAAGAAGACACCATTGAAGTCAAAGAGTTTAGTCTCCATATTTATGAACATAGCCAGACCACATTGAGTTATACTGTCAAGAATACCAGGGTGGATGACATATCCATTACCATAGACATCAGGTGTCCCTTCTGGTATCTCGAGTCGCGTGAGATAGGCCTTGCCACCCCAACTGTCCTCATCTGCAACTTCATGCACAACTTTAAGATAGTTCCTGAAGTGATCTTGGTATCGGTACGCGGAAGGGATAGCATCGTAAAACTCGTCTCCAGTGAGGGATCCTTTAGAGAGAGGGAGCTTGGATTGGACATCGAACATGCGAGGGGAATTGGCATCGAAAGCAGGGTTGACACGAGAGAAAGAACCACTCGCATAGACTGAATCCAAGACGATATCACCATTGATGAATTCGTTGTTAGTCGATGCGCGGAATTGCCATTTGTCGCCTTCAATGACACAACCAGCATGACCAGGAAGATTATCATGGCCATTCAGAACGAGAGGTTTGTGAATGGCGATATTGGACGCAACCATGGCACCATTCTCAAGAATGCTCTCAACGTATCTAGATATTGATCAGTATATAAATCATAAGCAACAAGATGTATGACGACATACCCAGATGCAGGGAAAAGGACCGCATCAAAGACGATATGACCTGTCAAGTCAGGGTGACTGTCAACATTGAGGCGGAAATGGGCAGGAGCAACGGGTCGTGGTTTCTCCCGAAGACGCCTGGATTGATCCGACGCAGACTCCGCCCAACAATGAGATTTGTTGTAAGGGTACTCTGGCAAAATCGCCTTCCCAAAGCCGGTCTGACCATCAGACGAGGCACAAAGTTTATCGAAGTCGACTCTCTTGAATCCAGAGACGAGCATGTTTCCAATGCCCTCAAGGAATTGATAGTGTTCGCCAGTGTTCTGCGCGGGAACTTTGGGGTTAGGACGGCGAATCAAGCTAACAGGTTCACCCCCGCATTGCTCGATATAAGCCTTCAGTACAGGATGAGGGGCAATTTCAAGGAATAATAGTCCCTCTGAACCTTCGTCGTTGATTAGCTTGTTAATGGCGGTACCGAACAAAACGGGTCGACGAATGTTATCCCAGCAGTAATCGATGTCGAGATCGCGGTCCAACCACTTTCCATCGGCCGTGGACATAACTCGAGCAACAGGCTTATTTGTACCTTTCCCAAGGGGTTCCTGCATGAGCGACTTGAAAAGCTCCTCCTGGGGCTCCATGAGAGGAGTATGGAATGCGCATCCAACACGTAATTTAGCTGCGAAAATCTTGTCCTTTGGGTCGTTCGCAAGCTCGACCATAGCATCAATGAGCTCATGAGTACCTGCGACAGTGACGGCCTGAGGAGAGTTAATTCCCGCGATCCATAGGCCACTAGCTGCCTTTGCCTTCGAAAGAACTTTCCGCATCATAGCCTTTGCTTTCTGCACGCCTACGCCAAGGGCAACCATGGCCCCGTTACCTTCTGCCTTCGTCATAGCAGCTGAACGAGCAACTGCGATACCAACTGCCATCTCGCGATCATAGTGGCCAGATGCGTAGCCCATGGCAATTTCACCAATACTGTTTCAAAATGCATTAGTGATCGTGAAAGCACTACCAGAAAATGTACATTACCTGTGACCCACGACGAATTGGTATTGAATTCCCAAGCTCCTAACCAAGTCGACAAGAGCGATCTGTATGAAGACGAGAGACAGCACGACTTCTCGCACAGGCCACACGCCATTCGCAGCAAGTTTGGTTTCCACACCGGGAACGAAAAGGCCAGTACGCTCTAGCATCGATTCTTGCTTGTACTGGTTTACGAGGATACTATCGTTTAGTTTAATGGCTTCCAAAAATGCTGGGTAGCTCTCAGCCAGTTGACGACCCATGAATATGTGCTGAGGACCTTGTCCAGAGAAAACGAGACAGAGCTTTGGACTCGAGTTGCCGTTGGTCAACACAGGCTTGGAGAATTTGGTGTCCGCGCTGAGCGTCGACGCGACAGCAAAAGAACGCGCAGGGTAAGCACGACTTTGACGAGCGAGGGAGCGGGCGATGGTACGAAGGGTCTTGTCATCGGTAACGTTGCCAAAAGAGCTAATGAGAGTGTCTTTCCAACGACCGAGAGATGGTTCAGTCAACGAACCGATCGAGAATAGGTGGAGAGATTTCTCGCTGGAAGTGGTGGATGTGATAGCTTTGGATGTGTCATGTGCGGTCTCGAAAGTCTCCATGACGATGTGGGCATTCGACCCTCCAACTCCATACGATGAAATGGAAGTAACCCATTTGCCATCTTTGGCGGCCAGTTCTGGCGTAATAGACTCGAGCTACATAGATGACTTAGTTCAACAAGCGTATAATTCTATAAAACATAGGGATCTTACCT
This sequence comes from Serpula lacrymans var. lacrymans S7.9, assembly GCF_000218685.1. Classification (NCBI taxonomy): domain Eukaryota; kingdom Fungi; phylum Basidiomycota; class Agaricomycetes; order Boletales; family Serpulaceae; genus Serpula; species Serpula lacrymans. The sequence continues at coordinate 1,815,607 of NW_006763300.1, forward strand.
CGGTCTGCACTTTCATCTTCAAACTGGTAAAATCGATCTTCGGATTGGCCTTCGTGAAACGGACGTTGGGAATGATCTCCTTGTGGTGCAGCATCAAGGACACTTTAACTAGACTGGCGAGGAAGCTGCATCCTTCGGCATGACCAATGTTACTTTTAACACTTCCGACTCTGCAGGAGCAAAATATATATGAAACCAAAACGGAGAAAAGGGATCCCTTTGACATACCTCAGGACTTTATTATCTGCGCGGCCTTGCGAGAACACCTTCCCAGCAGCATTGGTTTCGATTGGATCACCTACTTTAGTTCCAGTTGCGTGCAGCTCCACGTAAAATGCCTCGGCAGGGTCTCGGTGTGCAGCCTTATAAGCCTCTTTAATCGTCTCAGCTTGCATCGCACCCTCTGGCATCGTCAAACTCTTTCCCTTTCCATTTGCATTGATAGCACTCCCAGTAAGGACTGAGTACACTGAATCTCCATCCCTAACCGCACAGTCGAGCCGCTTGATGAGTACGGCACCGATACCCTCCGCCCTGAGAAGCCGAAGATATCAGCACAATTGCTATCAACTCGATGGAAAAGATGGGCTACCTAGCGTAACCATCTGCAGATGCATCAAAAGATTTGGACGAGCCAGTTGGTGATAAGACACCTAATTTCGAGAAAGAAACAGTATGTTCTGGGTTGATGATCGTGTTGGCGCCTAAGTATGACTTCAGTATCTGAATGGCCATACTAGCGTGTCTTGATACATACCAACCACCAGAGCTTGGTCACACTCGCCAAGCTTTATGGAACACAGAGCAAGATGCATTGCAGTAGCAGAAGCAGAACAAGCTACGATCGATGCAAATCAGACGCCAAGATGGATATGCCAATGCAAAAAAAATACATACCAGTGTCAACGGTCAATGAAGGACCACGTAAATCGAACGTGAAAGAGATACGATTTGCTCGAATAGATACACAACGCCCAACGCCATTGTAATTGTTGATTTCGTAACGATCATCGTCAAGCTCATCTGCAGTAGTTAAAAGATTGCCAAAGAAAACGCCTGTCTTCGAACCCCGATAATCAATACCAGAATCATGGAGAGCCTAGAAAGAGTACGCGTTGATTAACCTGCATCACCAAAAACATAGAAATATGGTACGAACAGCATGAGCAGCTTCTAGAGTGAGACGAATCGCAGGGTCGAAATGAGCAGCCTCTTTGGCAGAGATACCAAATTCAAGGTGATCGAATTGATCGATGCCGGATATGAAACCAGCTTTTGTAGTATGGTATTTTCCAGGTTCATCTTTACCGCCTGCATCGATCAAAGGATAAGATCAGAAACGAGCATATAGGTCTGACAGGATAGAACGACTAACCAAACCACTCTGAATGAATCCAACGATCTGACGGAGGTTCTACCATTCCATCTCCCTAGAACAAGTGTGAGCAAATGAGATGAAGTTGATCCGAAATAGAAATCACTTTGTTCCTCAAAAATTCATAGTAAAGCTCCTTGTTATCAGACCCTCCAGGGAACTTGCAGCCAATGCCGACGATGGCAACTGGCACTTCGGCGGACATTGTTGAGCGCCTTGTAAGGTGTATTTAGTATATCGAATGTTTAGAACCAATGAGTTGATGAATGGTAGCGTTTGAGAAGTCCTAAGTGAAAGGTGAAAGTGAGAGAGATAAAGTCTGAAAAAAAGAGCCCGCAAGAAAAGGATCAATAAGTAGTATCAAGCACTACCTGGCATGACAACAGATATACTGTCAGTCTAGATCTCGCCATCAGGTTAGACCTCGGAAACGGTTACGAAGTTTTCCTTTCATAGAAAGCTGGACATGTGCCGATGCTGTGCTGTTTGATGAATTGACAGGAACATATTCTGTTCACGTATTTGCGATGAATGAGCCAGCGTTGCAGACGCCCGCGGTAAGAGTGCCAAGCTACGTGCCGTTGATGAGCGTTGTTGATGGGTGAGGAGAAAGCAGAGTGATAGACGAGTCGGTTGATCGGCTTGAGAGACTCTGCTCAACCCGTACTCCATATGTTTTCGTGCCATTTCGATGTCCAGTTGTCAGGAATCCAGTTCGATCAGCCGAGCGGTGCCGGGTGATCCGAATGGCAAAGACACAGACTCCGCCCAACGCAGATCGGTTCCTTATCAACCCATGCTCTCCCATCGTCTCCAGTACAACGCTCATAAACACCCGAAGCATATGAGAAAAATGAACTGCAACTATGATCATGTCGTCGGCTCCCCGTAAAACGAGGTGGCCTATCTTTGTACCTCTCATCATTTGATGGGCCGCTCTTTCAGAGACAGGTACATTGCCTCACAGGTACCGCGCCTAAGTGGTATGTTCGATGCAACTGACACGTTTGATCCTTCGGCCTTTTCCTCGACAATCCTATTATTAGACGTTAGATAACGGTAAATTACCACCTGTTCCTGGGAGCAAGAATATGACCCCAAGTTTCGGTCGGATCTGACTGGTTGAATATATAGCTGCATACATTCACATGCACAATGAACACACTGTCAAGAAAACTATGTAGCACCATTTTCTGCTCTCTGCTAGTTGTATGGGAGCTACTCCTTGTTGTTGTGCCAAACAAATGTAAAGCTAGAGTAACCTCCACTCCAGGCAGAACTTTAAGGAGGCCCTCAGGGGTTTTTATGTTGTGAGAAATAGGTCTCAGAGACCCACCATCCCTCCAGCCTCTGTATCCCCCAGCAACGGGATTACTATACTTGGCATATAGCCAAATTCACTGCCAAGAGCCTCTTCAGAGGTTTAGTCTACATTCAATGCTATAATTTCAAAAATATTGACACTCCTTGTGCACTCCCTGAAAGCCCCTTTTGTAGTATTTGTATGCTCGTACACTCTTTGAGAGCCTCTGTGGGAGCCTCCTCATCAATACATCAAAGGAACATTTCAGAACAATATCCTATATATAGATATAAATTATCCCTTTACGGTAAACTTCTGTGCTATCATAACCTTACTTTACAATAGCGGTAGGGTGTTGCTTGGGCTTGATAGGCTGATCCTCAGATGCAGAACCATACCATTTAATGACTTCAGCTTCCTTGAGTTTGCTATCCTCATTGAGTGCGCATTGGTGTGTGTCAGTCATGGTTGTTACTGAGGAAGAAAATTAATGTGGTTATGCAAGTGGAATTTATTGTGAACACCTATTTGGATGTGTCAGTGTGCTGACATGCAAGCCTTAGCATGTCTCAATGGCACAAGCAGATGATGCAATTGCATCATTTGTATACACCATGGAGACATCACTTGGCATTGGTGGTGCATTGATTAATAAAACTAAGTGAAACTCAGCCACTGCCCGAGAGGCTATAGAAACGACTTTATTATTTACCTAAGTGAAACTACAATAGATGTTAGTTTAAAGTGACCTCTAATAAATGTAATGTAACATACCTCAGCCGCTGCCCAAGAGGCTATAGAAACGACTGAGGTATTCCTATACTAAACCCCCTACTACTTATAGTCGGAGGTGCTACTCGCTACAGTATAATGACTCCTAGGAGTACAATTGTGCTCCTAGGAGAACAATGGTGACTCCATGGAGTGGTGGCTAAACTCCATGGAGAATAATGGCTGCTTTGGCAGAGACCGGGTTTATCCGGTTTTGTCATTGATATAGTGGGGTAGTTGAAGGGGACCAAAACAACACATTAATGCGTCATTTTGGTCCCCTTTGCTTGCCTGGTAATGGCACAAGAAGGAGCCAAAAACGATGCTTGGCACATTGTTTTTGACTCCTTTGCTTACCAGTGAAGGGGTTAGGAGGGAGAGAGTGGGTGGTGGTGGTGGTGGTGGTGGTGGTGGTGGTGGTGGTGGTGGTGGTGAGGGAGGTGGTAGCGGCACAAAAAGGAGCCAAAAGCAACACTTGGCATATTGTTTTTGACTCCTTCACTTGCCAGTGAAAGTAGTGGGTTGGGAGAAAGAGGGAGCAGTGCTGGTGCTAACAATGCTGGTGGATGCTCAAGGGAGGGTGCAAACAATGTGTCCACACATTGTTTAGGCCCTCCCTCACTTATTGTGGTGGTAGTGTATTGGTGGTGAGGTTTATCAGTTTGGACGGGTTCAAACCAAGTTCAGGAAACCACGAGAATACCCAAACTGCAGGCCAAACTGAATCCAGACCTAAGGTTCAGTTTGGCAGTTCTCAGTTCTGAACCACTTGGCCAAACTGAACTTTGGCATCCCTAGGACTCCAGGGCTCTCTAACAGCAGCAACTCACTCAGTACTACCAACTTGACACCTCCTAAGCTGGGATTCACATTGATTAACTTAAAGAGATCTAATATAAACCAAATACTCAGACTTTGTGGGCAAAGCTCTGAGAATGTATTTGTGTACCTAATATAAACAATACTAGGTACAAAGTAAGCATATCACTAAAAACTAAGATGGTATATCATCCTCACCTCAGACTTTGTGGGTGATGTAACGACCAAGAGTTTCTTACTCTGGCACACAACTCAGACAAGCAAAGAGAGAGAGAAGGAGGGATCACCCCTCAGGTTTCAACGGGTTTGTTGTGCTAAACAACAGGAGGACTCGCTGAGTCCTTCCCCATGTATTGCTCCTGTATATATACTAAAATACATGAGGTACTGTACAGTTGTAAATAAAGTCCAATGTTTAGCATGTGACCGGTCACATGGTGAGTCTAGACACTGGTCAGGTGTTGTGTCACATGACTGGTCATGTGACTTGGAAAAATAAAAGTAAAAGTATGAAAAAGGTGAAGTGTAAGTAGGTACTGGTACATCAATTGTAACAGGTGAAGCTCTGAAGTGGGCAATTGTTGCTATGAAGGTTTAAAAAGGCTAAACAGAAGTATAACTAAGGAGAAAATTGCTTATCAAAATACACGGGCCATCTGATTACTACACCTTCCTAGTATGGTGCCCTGCACCATACTTTCCCTTTGTACAATGCTTATCTTTGTCAAATTGTGTTTTCTAGCACTCCCCCTCAAGCGGTACACAGGCCCAAAGCAGCCACGAAATGTTTTACCTTTACAGGAGGCAAAGACTTGTTAAGCACATCAGCTGTCATCTCTTTGGTTGGGCAATAGTTAATCTCAATCTTTCCTTCTTTAATGGCATGCCAAATGAAATGATACCAAATATCAATATGCTTGGTTTGCGTGTGGTATTGATCGACCTTCGAGAGGGCTATTTCAGATTGATTATCACACAGAAGAGTTGTTGGCAGTAAGCCTTGATTGAATAGTTCGCTGATGAACATTCTTGTCCAGAGCAGTTCCTTAGTGGCATATGTTGCAGCCACATGCTCAGCCTCTGTTGTTGATAACACAACAATTTCTTGTTGCTTTCAATATCACGAGGTGGTACCACCATCAAGCATCATGGCATAGCCTGATATGGCTCACCTAGTCTCACTCATACTCCCATATGTGTTGGTGTATCCGATGTATGCTAACCATAGCTCTCTGCTCCCTTTTAGGTATCAGATCACCCTTTTTGCTGCCTCCCAATGGGCCGAACCTGGATTCTCGACAAAACAAGAAAGTATTGTGACAACATGTGCAATGTCTGGGTGTGTGCCAATTGCTGCGTACATCAGTGGTCCCACTGGCTCTCAATATGGGGTGTTTTGCATTTCTGCATAGTCCTCAGGTGTTTTGGGGCTCTGGTCTTTACTCAGGTAAGTGCTTGCAACCATTGGAATTGCTAAGATTTTTGCATCTTCTAGGTTGAAGTGTTCAACAATAGTGTCGAGGTAGCTGTGTTGCAACATGTATAAGGTGCATGTGCTTCTGTCTCTTTTCACTTCTATTCCTAATATCCAATGAAGGCACCCCAAGGGTGTCTTTTTTTGGGTACATTGTCTCACTTGCAGGGCTCATAACCTCAAAGAGATCTAATATAAACCAAATACTAGGTACAAAGTAAGCATATCACTAAAAACTAAGATGGTATATCATCCTCACCTCAGACTTTGTGGTTGAAGCTCTGAGGTGGGCAATTGTTGCTAGAAAGGCTAAATAGAAGTATAACTAAGGAGAAAATATTAACTATTACTTATCCCTATCTGTTCCTTAAGTCAGAAGCATGTATACAGGAGCTACTAACTCCATATTGCAGTATATATGTAAACTGCACTTACAAATAGTTCACGTGTTTTAATTCCTGGCACCACAGGCTACCAGGTCTGCCTTTTAATATGCTGCTGAATTTTGTGCTGGCTCTTTGCCCTGAATACCAGGTGATCAATGTTACCCACAATCTTCCTTTTTTTCTGGGTTTCTCCACACATGTCTACTCTATTTTTTAAAATGCACAGTTTGATGTTTCAGCTCTCCCCGTAATTTTGATTTTCTGCAGAGTAGACCACAAATTTGTAACCTCTTTTTCTTTGTGCAATGTTACTTTCAACTTACTCTTTTAAAGTGCAAATGTCATCCTATGATTTTGATCCGAACTAGAATTGAAGGACCTAGTTTGTGGGAACTTCATGTTGCTGCTCACTACAATTGAGAGAGTCCCATTGACACTAGTGAATTTGCAGGTGGGTGGCAAGCATTCTTTTGCATTATGTGCATTTATTGGCCAACTAGAATACACTGTATGTAGACTACTGTAAAGCTTGGTGTATATTGCTGTGTTGCCACTTCAGTGCCAGGGGGTGCCCAGAGGGCAATGCTATCACAACTTACTTCAAGAAAAAATACTCATTTTACAACATTCAGCCACCACGCAGATGACTGATCAAATTTTTGTGAGCATCCTGCTTGCCAATGATTCAGTGCTCTCAGACGCCTGTGTACTCCTGTACGACTGAACCATAAATCTGATCCAGGACAACAGCATCTAACATGTGGCCCGCGCGCTTTGTTTACCGCTGGGCATCAATCTAACCGATGAAGGATGGCCTATCAATCACTTCATTACTGTAGCTGCATGAAGACTCCAGTGTCTCCTTTCGACCGATTGTTGGTGGCGTCTCCAAAAGATAACCACCACAGCCTGCTGCGCCTCATGATCATGTCTTACCTTATTCTATCGCAGTTCCCAATTAAGCTCTTCACGATCATCATGTCACCTTTCTCATATTCCCCGTCTGAGTTCCAGCCTCGAATTCTGAGCCTGATTGACACTTCAAGGTGCTTCTCGACGTTCTTGACGGGGGTGAATGTAGTTTTGGCTTCACCAATCGGATCAATACGATCACATCACATGAACTGGAACCCTTACTTCTTTGATCTTGCAATGGACACTTCTATTGCCACTTGCTGTACTTGATCCTCTCTATAGCCAGAATTTACGCGCCTGCTCGAGTTAAGTCTGCTGATCACGCGGCTGCTCGAGCCTGGTCAGCGCTGAGCTCGTGAATACCAATCAGCCCATGTTTTCTCCAGAATATGGGGATCTGTACACATGTCTGGCGATTCTGGTCCGTCGGTCACGCACCATGTCGGATAAATATCTAAGCTGTTTTAGAGTTTGGCTTCGTGGATGAGACAGAAAACAGAAACCTGTTCATTGTGTCAGTCGATCCTCAGACCTCGCGCCCACCACACGAACTTACGGATGATTCGATTTCGAGCGTTCTTGACTGGATAGACATTTTCTATGGATCGCCCTAATAGCCGAATGAATCACCTGCTCGTGACTGTGCAAAACCTGCTGGACCCAGGTTCGTCGCAATTATATTTGAGGACCAGGCCCTGGCTAGAAGCAAAGTCAGGTCATGCATGCTACACCAGCAGCGTTTGCCCGGGTCGATATCCGCACAACCTGCCTCCGTTTACGACTGAAGGTGTACCTTTCACATCAACTCACGGGGGATCACCGGGGGGCATGTTTGCGGCACACGCAGACGAGGGTCGAAAGAAGGAGGATAGATGTGCCAGATCAGATACCAAGTCTTCATGCAGCGATATCGGAGACAGTTGATAATCACTGATAATCCAAAGGATATATCTGTAATTGAAGTAGTGGTGATTATCTGCGACTGACCTGTGTCAATGTCCGTCTCAGGTGGTCTGAGAACATGAGTCAAGGCTGGCAACTGAACCGAGAACGGTCGTCTGACCTCGTGAAAGGAAAGTAACAGTGCACGTGACAAAACGCGTGGGTCCGTATGTATGTTTGTCGGAATCCGGATCGTGCCCCGTGGTGATGAAAGCAGTGTCCGAATCCTTTCACGCCTTCACCTCCGTATCCGAACTCGTTCCATATATAAAGCACTGGGCCATTCAGCCCCTCCCTCTTTTCTCTTCCTTTGAAACGTCCGTGTGCTCTCAATACCGCGTATCCACGTCCTAAAGGCTGGCGCTAGCGAGGAATTCCTAGCTTCTGATTCCATTTCGCGAACCACGCCGGACGTCGTTCGTGTCTACGACCATCTCAACGCATCGATAACGAATCTAACGAATCTGAGCTCGATCCACGATGTACGCCTTGCAGTCCCCTTTGTCAACTAAGCTTTCGCCCAAATCTTCCCCTTGCGCGCTAGGGGCTCTCATAGACACCACAAACTCATTACGCAGCACCGATGTTCTCCCAAAACACCCTCGTTTACCCCTCTCTCGCTCCAGAAAGGCCCCGCCCACCGTCTCACTCACGAACGCTAACGCCATCAGCACCTGCGCCCACACACACCTACCTCCATCTCCACTCGATCTACCAGATGTCAAGCTACAAGCTCAGAACGCTATACCCTTCCCATCCTTTACTGTCGATGTCTCGAGCACACCTCCTTTCAGTGAGTCCGAGTTGGATTCTCTCATGACCATGTCTGTGTCGTATCCTGTCGACGAAGTCATTGGTGAGATCACGCTGGGTGGATCTAGCAGTGAGTCGGCTCCTTGGTCTCCACAGATTCGCCTCCGTCGTAGACGCTCAGAAGCATGCACTCCTCGAACAAAGACACAGCGCAGAGGCAGCTCGAGAGACAAAGAGGGCATTGATGCCGTCCCGCCAGCTCGCAAACGCTCGCGTAAGAGCAGGCGACTTGTCTCAGACTTGCAGTTTCTCGCTACATTGCACCGCAGCATCGTTTGGAGACTGCGGAATGTGGAGCAAGATGAGACCAAAGACGTGATGAGTGACGTGGATGGCTCCGTACACGACTCGGAAGAGCTGTGCTCGAACAAGATCACAGAGGCACAGGACAAGCTCCTTGTCAGACACCTATGGCAGCTACTGATTGATCAGGGCTGTACGCTTGTAGCGTTCGATGATGTCCCGGTGGCATCTTCTTCGTGTTCTTCCTCCTCATCAAAAGACGCAGCATCTCCACTGCTTTCGAGCAATGTGTCGAGATCACGTCGCGATGATAAGGTGATAAGATCGCGCAAGCGCTCGTCACACAGTCTCACGTGTCCGTCCGTCCCGTCTACCTCAACTTCATCTCCGTTCTTCAAATTCCCACATCAGCTCTCTATCTCGGTCCCCGCAGCGGTCCCTTCTACCGATCCCCCATCGCCGACAACTCCGAGTCCGACGTCTGATCCAGCACGGATCCTAAGCATGCCCCAGCTCGTTGCGTCTCTCCTTCTGCAGCAGAATCAGAAACGCACTACGCGGGCTCGTCCCAGGTGGAGAGCATGTTGTCGCCGTGCAGAGTCCACCAGTCACGATGGTGGTGGTGGGTCTCCTGGGCCGCAAACGTCAAGCAATGGCCGCAAATGCGTGTACTGCCATAAGGAGAAGAAATCGAAATCGCCGCTGTCGACAGTGGCATTTTCAGCGCTTGAGAGTTGATTCTCAATGGTGCCTCGTCTTTGCTCCGATGGCAGTATATGTTTGTTGACGACGTTGCTGGTACTTTCCAGGGAATCAGCAGCTCTTTCGGCTGGTTGTGTTTCTGCAGTGCTGCACACTTTATCTACGCCGACAGGACTATTTTTATGACAGTCACGATCATATCACATATGTATCGATATATCTACGGGACTCTACATTAAGCTAGAGTCTTGTCATGTTTTATCACACTATCCCTCCAAGCGAGGGCTTCATTGTATACAATTTCGCAATGCAGATACTATATCCAAATCCAGTTGAAGTTGACTTTGAGCATTGGTTTTCGCTTTTCTTTATGGAAAGTTATGTTGAGATGTTGAGGCTATGCCATGCATGTGATTGCACAGCCGGACAAGTTCAGAGAGTTCGTTTGGCATTTACAGCAATTGCAAGTCGCAGAACAGCCTTCGAGTTATGTGCAGACGAGTATATTGCCAATTTACTCTCACTGTTGCACATGCTCTATTATGGACCCCTTGAACATGTGCCACGCAGACAAAGACACGCCCGTCCCAAGTCTATCACGACAAGCCTCAATCAGAACGTGACACTCCCTCATCGGTACATTGTAGGCCACTAGGCCCAAGCTGCAATCGTTCTCCGAAAAACGACACTGACATAGCCTTGTCTTGCAGTATATATCAGCCGTTGCAGCACATATTTTGCGCATTTTAACACTTCGGCCACGGCGCCTCATGCGATAACCAGTACTCGAGTACATCCCATCGAAGCACCTACCTTTCCAGCCTGAACATGGAGTCCACGACTACGCTCATCAACCCCACCCCGCCCACTGCTCTCTACTTCAGCACAGGGAGCATGAAAGACAGCTCCATCTTTGCACACCCCTCCCGCCCTCTCTATACCGTCACGAGCAACAAGTCAGGAAACAGGATCGAGGTGAAGGACGCACCCTCTGGGCGCATCATAGCGGTACACGAGCGGCGCGAAATCCTACCAGACCACATAACGTTCCCTGGCTCGGAGACACATGGTAGCGAGTCGATGGATGTAAGTAAGTGGCTGAAGAAGAGTAAACTACCAGATGGGTTGTGAGTGCTTTTGGCTCGCTCGCCGTAAGAGAGACAGTGTATTCATGACTCGCAGTCCCGTGCATATCATGGAGACACCAGATGGATCATACGTATGGAAATCGGATCCAACCTACCGTCTTGCGGTACGTGCCAGTCTATCATAAACACAGCCCTCAAGCTCACTTGGAACACATATACAGCTCTTCCCAGAATCTAATCTGCAAACTCCCGTCGCCTACCTTCAGCCAAGCACTCCAACTCAGAACTTTGCGCTCGTGATCGAGTCACAAACAGAGGCATTTAGAGATGATGCCGTTGTCGCGTTTTTGATCCTGGAACAAAGACTGAGGATAGAGGATAAGCATATCATAGTCGGGGGTGGCAAATTCGAGATGAATAAGACGGTGTTTGGGCATTATGTTGGGAGGAGCTGATCTATCCGTACGTTGGAGTTTACGTTTTCTTTTCATGTTCTTTTATGTATTAGTCCCTCGGAAAACTAGTTTGAGGCTTGTGTTTATCATATACACAGGCTGTCATCGAGTCGCGTCAGGCTCGTGGCAGGCAATAGCTTATATGGCAATTTGAAGCTGTGATACCCACCCTAGGCTTGCCAATCACGGGAAGAAGTTCGTTCCGTTGATGTTTTGGTATCGCCAAGGTATTGCACGTACTTGGAGGGAAATGATGGCTATCCCTGGCGCTGGTATGCATGGCAATCTCAGGCTATCTTTGTGCCGATCGCCTCACAAACGTGACCTCATTCATTGGATAGTATATAATGATAATGGCTCGCGTACTATTGGATTCCGGGGCTGTATGCTGGAATCATACTAGACACAATCCACCATGTCTACACTTTCGAGCTTCCCGACAATCCTTTCCGATTTGCAGACGACAAAGGTAGGTCTCACAATTATGGTATCAATTGCTCGATAGGCTAATCTTTCATTTTCCTCTGACAGTACCTCAATGGTAGGTTATTGACTGCCACGACTGTCGTGTAAAATGTTACTTACCTGTCGTATGATTCATCAGTCGCTGGACTAGCAATTTGGGTAAGTGTACTGGAGTTGCATTCTGATTATACCATCGCTGAGTTAACTGTGGATATATTCAGATCTTTGACTATGTTCTATCATTTGAATCTGAGGTGAGTAAGCCATGCCACTCGATATCTATGTTGCCAAACAAGGACGGGCCTCCGGGGCAGATTCGTTTGGTCTGGGGAAGAAAATGGGATGCCACACGAATCCTTTTTTCGCTTGCCCGCTACTTGACACTAGTTGGTGTTATCATGACCGTCTACGGTAAGTTCCTTTGCTAACCATTCATGTTTTCCTCTAACGATTTTGAAAATCAGCTGCTGTGCAGACTCGGACAGGAAATGTGAGTATCATTATCTTGTGACTACCGGTCACAGTTATATCTCATTTTGAGCAGTGCGCACCCTTTGGCGATGTTTCGAATGGTAAGTGCGTTATATATCTAGTCGGGACCTACAGTTGATTTTTGTCCATAAAAGTCTTCCACATTTTGAGCATCATCGTTGCAGAAGGTTAGATATATATCCAACTCAGACATTTGTAGCACGAGGATGAATGATCTATTCGTACAGGTCTGCTCATTATGCGTACTTATGCCTTTTGGCAACGGAGCAAAAGGTTGATGATATGGCTACTTGGATTTGCCGTAGTGAGCGTCTTTTCTGTTTTTGAAGTTGTCTCATAGGCTTTGCGATCGACTCAGACCTATCTTCCAGATATCTCTCGTAGCGGCTATGGTTTTGTCAAGACTGATACAAGGTCCTGCTGAAAAACGTGAGACTCTGATGCTTACATCCACGCTTATGCCGGTTTGTTCAATCTATCTCAGCAAATCTGGGAGGGTGCGTTTTTGTGAGCAGCAAAACCGGCGCTGCTATCCAATATTCATTCTTGATCAACTACGAATGTGGTCAGTGACCCGTTTTCTTGTAGTGCCGTCGTGTTTGACGACGTTGAGGAATATTTCAGTTTTGCTAGGTCTGACTATGTACAAGTTTGTCAAACACTACCGCCGTAACAAGAGTGCACTAGTGACCGCACTTTATTGGGGCAGTATAAAGTACATGAGCTGCATGATCAGTTCGTATTCAGTTCACTGCTATCTTTGATTATCTCTGCTTACTTGAGGTTCAACATAAAGTTGTCACTTTGGCCAACATTGTCGTCAGCGTGGCTTTGCCGGTAAGCCACTATTACCAGCATATCATTACACTCCTCTCACGTATGTATATATATATTGTATACACCAGATTGGGTATCGCAACGCGCTGGACACGTATGTCATTCTCCGAATTGACTGGAGAGTATTATTATTGACAGTTGTACTGTATAGACTGCAGCTCGTCTTACACAGCATACTGGCATCTCGTATCCTCTTCGATCTTCGTGAAACCGATGCACGCGAGCACATTGATGTGTTGCCAATAGCGAGTAGTATATATTTCTCAAAGGAAGGAGGCTCTTCCGAGTCGTCGACCTTTGCGGACTCGCAAGAATCCATGTCTCCAGAAAGTACAATGTTTTGAGACTTGGACTGGCTCTAAGTTGAGAACTGTACCCGCGATGTTTGTATATTGTGTTGAGTAGTCAATGACATTATCACACTAGACACAATATTCACAGTGCTAGCTATGGTAGCCAAGTCCAACTGTACTGGAGGTTCAGATAACCCTAACCTTAGTAGAATTCGGTCTTGTGCAGAAAGTCATCGCTTTGCTCTCAGCCAAATGTCTGAAACAACACATCTTCGTGTTGACGGTCGTCAAAAGGACAGCCTTAGAGAGGTTAAAATAACATACGATGGCCTTGCAAGAGTTGATGGCTCAGCACGGTTTGGTTTTGGTATTTGCTCTATTCATGTTATGTCATAACGCTTGAACATAACTTATTTTATCTTGTCAGGAGACTCAACATTAGCCCTCGCATCCATCTCTGGTCCCATTGAAGTGCGTCTCACCGCAGAACAGCCTTCACGCGCGACATTTGAAGTGCTCGTACGTCCTCTATCGTCAGTTCCTGGCACAGAATCCAAAACACTCGCAGCAGCCCTCCGCACATTGCTCACCCCCTCCCTCATCCTCACCCAAAATCCGCGCACACTGATCCAGCTCGTCGTGCAGACACTTACACCCGTACCCTCGTTTCTATCTTCATCCATATCGTCTTCGACTCGCTCTCACCCTTCGCTCATCGCCGCACAGATCAATGCCTCGACTCTCGCGCTTCTTAACGCTGGTTCTGTGCCTATGCGAGGTATAGTATGTGCCGTCGCTGTGGGCCGACTACGTAGCACCAGCACCTCTTCACCGTCGAAAAAAAGCCAGAAGCAAGCCCAAAAAGGCGACAATGCTCTCATTCTCGACCCCTGTGAAGACGAGCTATCGTCCCTAGATGGCAGTGGTTGTTTTGCCTTTCTATTCGCCACAGGACTATCAGCGTCTTCCGAGGATCATTCATTAGATACCCCAGGCTGTGACCTCGTATGGAATAATTGGCAGTCATTAACTACATTTGACGAACCTGAGCTCATGCGCGCCACTGAGCTTGCAAAAGCCGGCGCGAAAGAGGTGTGGAGAAGGATAAAAGAGAGTGTGCAACGGATGGGCATGCCTTCGTCCAAGGAGCTTGATGAGTGGAAGGATAGCAAGTTTCAGACAGCAAGTGCTGAAAAGCAGGTGCATAATATGGACGAGGACGAGAGCGAGAGCGATGACGATGAAGATGATGTGAAGATGGAAATCTGAGGTGTGAAATCTTGTCTTGATATCATGGATTCTATCCTGCTTTGCTGTTGTATCGCATACCATATACTAAAACCTGCTACACACATGTATCGGTAACATGAGCAGAAATATCGTTTCTGTGTCGGGAGAAGCCAATTACTGTATTTCGTGTATTTCATTTAGTGATTGACGCTCGCTGAAGACTACCTGGGGTACAAAGGCTATACAGCATCGTGGCAACTTTCAAACCACCAGCTAGTCATCCAGTGCTATCCACTATCCACTACAATATCCACATGCAGCTTGAGGAAAACGCGAAACGAGACTGCGAGCGAGGGATATCCGCATATGTACTACACTCAGCTGACGAGCTCAGGCTCATGAACCGGGAATTATAACCACGGTCACTCGGGCTGACATTTAGACTAGCAACGGTTAAGAGCCCCGACTGCTTTTCACGAGGAAGCATCTGATTGCGGTGTACGTGAACATTTACCGGGCTTATTCTCAAGTATTTTTCCCAGTCCGAGGTAAGTGTTAGCCCATATAGCATTACAATTGCAGTACTTAACCTACCCTGTTCATCCAACTAACGCAGTAACCATTCACACTCACGCTCCAAGCTCCAAGATTTCAGAACTCACACGGACGGTGGTCAGAGCTCAACCTTTAACCGCAACAATGTCGCCCACAGATATCCCGCTCACCCAACGCGCGGCCGTCATCCACAAATTTGGCTCCACCATCGACATCACCTCCTCCCACCCCGTCGTCCAGCCCAGCGCCCTCACCCCAGGCCAATGTCTCGTCAAAATAGAGTATGCAGGTGTCTGCCATTCCGATCTGAATGCGCTCTATGGAGACTGGGCAACGAAACCGACGCTGCCGAGGGTGGGGGGACATGAAGGTGTTGGGCATATCGTCGCTATAGGCGAACATACAGTTGAGGCAGCAGTCAAGGTCGGAGATAGAGTCGGATTGAAATGGCTCGCGAAGACTTGTCTGAAATGCGAGTTTTGTCGGCTGACGAACGAGTCCAGTGAGTTCTTATTCACATCACACATCTGATTCTCATGCAAAACTACTATCCCTCAGGTTGTCCAACTCGTACGGTCCACGGTTTCACATTTGACGGTACTTTTTGTGAATATGCTGTGAGACGATCTGGTCTCCCTTTCTCTATGATTAATGTAGATGACAGTATTTTTAGGTTGCCTGGGTTGACTATGTGACTTCCATCCCAAAGTCTATTGACAGCGCAACGGCCACTGCCATCCTATGCGCTGTATGTCCTTGGTCCCCATCCAAGCCCCTAACCTTCGTCCGCTTACCATTTCCCTCATAGGGGCTTACCGTATTCAAAGGTCTGAAGCAGGCCAATCTTCTCGTCGGTCAGTGGATAGCCATTCCCGGCGCTGGCGGTGGTCTTGGGCATTTAGGTACGATTTCCCCCTCCGTAGCCGTGGTGGAAATAGAAATTCAGAGATTTCCTCCACATCGCTCTTGATCAGCCGTGCAATACGCCGTGCTCATGGGTCTCCGGGTCTTGGCGATCGGTACGAGCTCTCGTGTCCAAGGACTCGTTCTCCAATGACAAACACAATGATATGACAGATACCGGCGAAGCGAAAAGAGAGCTCTGCACGTCCCTAGGGGCGGAGAAGTGGATAGACTTCAAAGAGAGCCAAAACCTGATCGCAGACGTGATCAAAGCCACAGACGGTCAAGGCCCTCACATAGCTCTCATTGCTTCCAGCGCTGTACGTCCGTCCGTCTTACGTCTGACCTATTCTGATCTTTGGTTCGGCAATAATTCCATATGTCATCGACCCTCCAGGCAACTCCCTACAACCAAGCATGTATGTACCTCCGTCCAACAGGAACGCTAGTTGCCCTGGGATTACCCGCAGGCGCAGTACTGAGCGTGCCCATCCTTGTCCTCGTCGGAAAAGTGAGTTCTATCATATCCGTTATGAAAATTTGAGCAACGTGGAAAACAGCCACTGACCGAGCCTTTTTCTCATTTCATTTTCGCCGTTCGATTTTAGGAGCTGAAGATTGTGGGATCTGCTATCGGGTGAGAAATCGATATCTCCTTCTTGCATCCTTCTTCCGAAATAGAAGTTAGGGACGAAAGAATAATTTTTCTGATTTTTGTTCATCATTTCGAATCGCAAAAAGCAATCGACAGGACGCCGTAGAATCCATGGATATCGCCGCCCGGGGGAAAGTCAAGTGCCACTACGGCGTAAAGACGCTCGAAGAGCTCAACAGGTGATTCATTTACCTACCATAGCTCAGGTGTCCCGCGTGCTAACAGCGCTTGGCTAGCATCTTTGCGGATATGGAAGAAGGAAAGATAACTGGCAGGATTATGCTTAAGTTTTGATGAGGGATGACTTGTCTGTGATAAAGCTGTAAACGGAGTTGTAAGCTTACTTACGAATCATCTTGCCAAGATCATTGGCAATGTATCCATATACGTGTATATATGTATGACTGCACGTCGATAGCAGACGAGTTTGCTTGATCCACATGGCGGTCAGACAGTCGTCTTCATTCCAATTTACCTACCTATCGACACATAATAGACCGTCATGATCAAGCGTAACATGTAAATCAGTCGTACGAAAGGGAAAAGTGAACAGAAATTGAAATTGGAACGCATTAACTGTGATGAATATATAAGAGCTTCAGACACAGAAACTAAAAACAGAAGGGGGAGGTAAGCACAGCAGACAATTTCAGCAAACAAGCGCAGAAATTTCGAGAAAAAGAAGAATATAATCTGCAAGCAGCGCAACATATAAAAAATAAAAAGAAAAGAGCGACAGAAGACTTAACAGTCCAACAACAAAAGTATACAATCTTTACTTTATCTTTACCAGTGGCTTTATAAAACGCAAAAGCCACTTTCGGGGAGGAAAACACATTGTTCATGCATGGACAAGAAGAGGTGATCCAGATATGTCCAATGGGTATGAGAAATCATGAGGGACTACTATTCGTTTGCAACCTAGATAACACAGTGATATTAGTAAGGGTGATCCAAATTTGAACATGGTCAACGTACCCTGAGAACTCGGTTACTCTGGCCATAGTCATTATCGTCCTGATAGCTCATCCGCGCACCGCTGTCTCTAGAACCCGGGACGTTGCCGTCATTGAACACGTCGCCTTCATTATCACTGAGACCTTGCATATGCTCAGGTTCAGGAGGGGGAGAATGAGCAGGCGATGGCAATTCATGTGGATTGGGAAGAGGCGGGCTAGGAGAACGCTGGGGTGCACCGGCATTGTATCCATACGCATCAGGCCCTGGGGTATTGGTATTATTCGACCGACCATACGAATGGTACGAATCAGATGGATATGCACTCGGCTGTGAGTACGACTCGCCAGAACTGTATCCTTGCGCACTCATAGCTGGTCCACTTTGATGGGTAAATTGGGTATGCTCCGATGGTCTCCGATTGACGAAAGGTCCATTCCCGGCGGCGGCGGCGGCAGCAGCAGCAGCAGCGGCACCAGTACCACCAAGTCCAACGGCTTCGAGCAAGTCGCTCCCGCCAGGTCCTCGCCTGTACCTTAAGCTAGGATTGTCTCGCATCTCATGCGGTTGCGGGCCACCAGGACCAGCAAATGCATGGTATGGCGCACGTTGGCTAGGCTCGCGTCCAATCCCAGCACCAACACCAGCGATCCCAGGCGCGCCGCTCCCCTGACTATCCTTCCTGCTCCTTCCCCTTGGCAAGGTGGGTGGGCCTAGCGCGGCTGCACCAGCGGTGTACGGGTCAAAGTGCGCCATCTCGCTCATGCCGTAGCTTTCGCTGCCGGGGACCAAGGGAGATTGGGCGTATGTGCCGTGGCTATTGTCAGAGTAACCTGTGTAGACTGGCCCGCCTCCACCTCCACCACCACCACCACCACCACCACCGGAGGGGTAATTGTAGTCATCGTAGGGCGAGTTGCTTGCTGCTGCGGCTTCTGCGACTTCTTTGTCGAACTGCTTGGCGCGGCGGCGGCGAACTGCGTTGGTGACGAGGGCTATGAGAAGGGCGACGACGATGAGACCAACGACTGTGAACACGCCAGCGACAGCGCCTGTGTTGTGGAAGAAGCCACTAAAAGCGAAAGATGAAGATCATCAGCACGGCCATGACACTGGGATATGAGAAAATATCGTGTGGCTAGGTAGAGAAAGACCAGAGAAAGCCCGAACATCACACAGTGGCGTGTAGTGCACTGTTTCAAACGAAAATAGATGTGCAAACTCACGATGAAGAAGAAGAGTCATTTTGAGGGGTCCCAGTAGGAGTGCTGCCACTTGTAGTCTGTATGATTGACGTGACGGTAACCTCTCCCCCACCAGAAGAAGTCGTCAGCAAGGAAGTGAGCGATGTAGAAGTTGCTGAGGTTGTAGACGACGAGGACGCGCTTGTCGTCGTTGACAGAGAGCTGGTGGAGGTCGCGGTTGCGGAAGAAGTGGTGGTAGACGTAGAAGATGTGGAAGTAGTGGTGGACGTTGATGTTGTAGACGTCGATGAGGGGGATGTCGATGTCTGAGACGCTGACGTCGACGTGGGGGTAGGCGTGGATGTAGCAGACGCAGCGGGTGAGGTCGCAGAGCTAGATTAACAAGGAAAAGGCGTCAGTGGTTGAATCTCTGGCAAGACATAAGATTTACGGTGGATTTAGAATTGAACCTGCAATCACAGATGAGATAGGTGCATCGTGGAAGCAGAACGACAGACTTACTGGCCATGATTCCAAAGCTCACGTTTCACATGCAACCAGCACGAAAAGAGAGGCTGTAAGCTCAAAACACGAAATGGTACGGTGTTTTGAAGATATCCTGAAAGGACAGAGATGGACGTTGAGGAGAAAACAGCGTCGAGCTGGCAGATGAGAAATTTCCTTGTTTCGCGATATTTTCGAACGGGAATCAGGCTTGTGCACATCTCTTACGTAAGCACAGCCATATCACCCGCCATCAGCCAACGCGGCCGGCTGCCCGACAAGAGCATGCTCTGGTGTAAAAATGCATCATTGTCATATCTAGCTCTACCACACAATGCCCGCAAGGTCACAAGGTCTAGCTGCTCTTTCTTCTCTTCCGTCGCTTCGACCCTTCATCCTCCCCATCGCCCTCCTCCGTAGACTCCCCATCGCCCTCGCCAGGTCCTGCCTTCAGCCCCTTCATCTTCCGCGTCTGCAGCTTGTCCAGATCCTGTTTCGCAATGTGCACTCTCCCCCTCAAGTCGCCCAGCTCGTCCACCTCGAGGTTCTTCCTCTTCTTCCCGAGACCCTTCTCCACATCCTGCTTCTTCATCTTCGGTCGCTTCATCGCAGCCCTCCATAGATCAGGATCCGCAGCCTGACTTCTCCGCAGCGACAGATCGAGGAAAGGCCCCATGGGACTCAGCTCGACGCGCGGTACTCGGGTTCCCGAGGCAAGCATGCGAACCGTATACGTCCGTACATACACCTTTGGCAGTTTGCTCAAATCCTCTGACGACTGCCCATCACCGAGGGACAAGCCCGTCGCCCCATTCAGTCCCGACGAAGGTGCGACACTGACGCTGATAATGTGCTCCAAACCACCGAGACATATCGAGTCTATCACTTCTGCATTGAAAAAATCCATAAGCAGCGATTTGAGCTGGATGTAGCGTGGATGTGTGTCAAAGAGCTCTGAAGCAAAGTGCATCATCGGCTTATGCCCCGGTGTCGATTTTGGTGTCTAGTGTATTGTTATTATAAAAATTTGTTGACATCAGTGTCAATGCATATGAACACAGTATCCGCACCTTGAATTCTGACATGCTCACAAACTTGTCTACACCAAATTCGCACATGTCCAAGACTTTTGAGTCGAACATACGAGCAAGCACAAGCCCCGCTGGCCTTTTCTTTGTGCTCTGCCCTACCAAAAACATGGACGCATCGTTCTTCTGGGCCCAAAAGTCCAGCGACGATGAATCTTCAAACGGCCTAATGGCATTTTTCTTCGAGAATGATATGGCATCCGGACGCTTCAGAGCCATCTACAGCCATGTCGTCAGCATCGAGGTCGAGGTTGGAAAGAAAAAAAATAAAAGAAAAGGAGGAACGCACCAGCTCCTTCATTACGTTGTTCACTACTTCTCCTGTGTGTGTTCCGCGTACGAATATGGCTGTCCGTGCATCCTCCACTTCTTTAGGTTCTCTCGCATCCAACGCTCTTTTCGCGCGTGCATTCTTGGGCTTTCTACAACAACAACAACCAAAATGGCGAGGTGGTGAGTCGCATACTTGAAACTGAAGAAAAAGACTTACATTGTCCGCAACATAGTGAACTCCTGCACCCAACGGCAAAACTAGATGCACACATCGTCCATATAAACCAGATACATCACATGAAACAAATGAACAGACGTACCAGATGCCAAATGAACTAGATAAAACCGATAAACCAGAATCTCCAGGAGCAATCAAAAATCTTCACCCTGCTAAACGGGGAACCCTAACCACGTGACTACGAACACATTTCCTAACTTTTCAGACTCGGTCCTGTGTTGCGTCCTCCATGCCGATCCTTGGAGACACAACCAACGCAGAGAATGTTTCGAAATCTTTTTTGTACACGCATGGCCATTCCTGGCATAACCGTCCGCTCCTGAAAGCGTCGAAATCTTTATGTATCGGTTCATTCTGCGTTTCCGGCAACATTGTATTGATTCCAAGTATATCCCGAATCGAAACTATTTGACAAAAAAGCTGGAGCAGGATGAGAAGATGGTATTGAAAATTCATGCGACGGTTTGATTTATCCTAAAATAACGATGGATGGCATACCATAGCTCTCCTCTCTTGTCCTTGTTAGCTGCTCAATACCATTACAGTACCAAACGGGGCTTAGTTTATGCTAAACACACACTTCATGCAAGAAGTGACACCCATGACAATTACCTGGATGCTGTAGACAATGGCCGACCCGCAGCTAATCCTCATTATCTGCGTATTTCAAAAGGTACGTCCTGATCCTATAGCTAGTGAATCAAAATATAATATAGTGACTGCATCTAGGAACTGCAGTGCCGGTTTCCTTAACCTTTGATCGTGAGCGGGGTGCCCGGTTCACCCTTCAACCATCGCATTCGATGTCATTGGCCGGTACGTCGCGTCATTCCAACAACCGCCTCATTCGACTAATATCAACCTACAGTTCTGAACGAGACTCTTACCAAATTTTATGCCAAAGCAGGTGTTATGGTCAGTCCGGAAGAATGGCTGGGGAAGAATCCCTATCATGAAGCATCCTTCGATCATACAGAGGAGTGGATGAACATGTAACAAGCAGACCTTTCCGCGTCTCCTCCTAGGTCATCAGAGGCCAGTTGAGATTACGTTTGTTTCCAGACCAGAATAAATTATTGCTCCTGGAATGCGAAATCAAACTGAAAGACACCGCGTGAAGGACAGCCGAGGAGGTAGTACATCTATGGCAAGCAGGAGTACCCGGGCAACGTCACATGGAATTGAAGCGCATCGCGTAAACTTCTAAGGAACGGCGGAATTGCTTGAGATGGACGAGTACGAATTGGCGTCGAGAATGAATGACTGACGAGCATATAGCCGATGTATGAGAATCCTCTTAATTACCACACTCTTCAGCACATTCCAAGCCTGGTGAATTCGGTTTGTCCGTTTGCTAGTTCCTGTATAGCACGCTTTTCGAGTCTCACCTCGAGTCTCACTGCCCACAGCTCCAAAGTTTCAAAAATAAATAGCAAAACTGCTATCAGCGTGCTAACCCAGATTGGGAGCGACACCGTCTTGAGCGACCATGGACGATCACCCGTCCAGCCTAGCCAGACACACGCAGCGGAGGTAAGCTACGTGTCAACTACGTTGTCCCCATCCGGGGCCCTGAACCAGCCTATCATGTCACCAGTCTGATCATTGACATAAACGTATCTCAAATGCAACTTGAAGTACTAGCGCCAGCCAAGCCACCGCATCAAGACCCTTCCGTATATTTCACACATGCCATCTTCCATTCCGATTTTGGCCCATTGATGCACCAACGTTCAACTTGACGCATGATCGCACGTCCGTCGATGCCATCCATCGAGCAGATAATCACGAATCACCGGAGCATCGTGCTTACTCTTCTGCCATCACATAGAAGAAAAGCACATCTGATAAAACAGTTTCGCTTCGTGATTTCTGTCACTTCCACCGATACATTTTAGAAAAGAGATTACTATGTTAATATTTCACTACAGTACGACATGACGACGAAAACACTATTTTTTTGATATTCTTTTCCTCGCTATCCGACCAGTTTCCAAAAATGAACACTAAACGTATTAAACAGATTGGTATATGAGAGCAGGCAACAAAAGATCGAGAGAGATATATGCTACTTGTATCTGCACAATCGAAAAAAAGCAACCGAAAAATAGATATAAAACCGAAACAGATCAATTCGAAAGAGACCAATGTTCGTACCACAAATGTATTACCAGAAATTCAGAGTAATCGTTTCAGACGTTCATCCCCTCACACCCTCATTCCAACAGCAGCGGGGGTGTGTGGAGAACCGACGGAGATTCGTACTTGATCGCGCTGAGACTCCCCTCCTCGCCTAGATAATGCTGCTGCCGCTGCATCAGATGGGGATGGCGAGCCTGAGTGTAAGCCGACTGCGGATCGAGCGGCAGCGGCGGCGAAGGCAGCTGAGCTTGGCTGAGATCGTGGGCTCCGTGATGTGTCTGATAGTGGTGAAGCTGAGTAGGTTCCTCTGTAAGTGGAAAATACTGATGCTGCTGGTGATGATGATGTGGGGGATAAGTCGCGGCGAACTGTTGCAAGTACTCCGCCTCCTCCGAACGTCTGCGCGCTTGCTCCATACGCTGTTGCTGCTGCTGCTGTCGACGGAGCTGCTCCAGCTGCTGGCGGTGCAGTTCCTGTGAGTAATGCGTGGCCTGGGACGGGGGCTCGATCGACGAGTGCGAGGGCTGATGCGGATGAGACGAGTCCGGATGAGGTAGTCGGGCGTGATGTAGATCCTGTTGCCCCAGACGGTATAAATGATCGAACTCCTGGATCTGCATCTGGGTCATTGCAGAGCTCCAGGACGGAGAGGCGTCGAGATTGAGGACGTGATTCTGAGCCGTACTCGTATTCGCCAAGAGAGCCACTTGATCGTGGGGGATCATCGAAGCCGTCTGCTCCCGGGAAAGGTCGCTTGCGAGGGTTTGGGGGCGATGATGCGAGGGGCCCGCCCTGGGCTGGTTGTTGTTGTTGTTGTGATGGTGGTGGGAGTGGGTCGGTGAGGGCCGGTGGATGGAAGGAAAAGGGAGAGTCGTATGAGGCTGCGGAGGGAGATGTAGGCTCTGGATCGTATGGGAGGCGGTAGGCAGCTGCTGCTGCTGCTGCCAGTTCTGGTGCGCGTCCATAGTGCGGAAGTGATAGTTCTGGTTGATGGACCAATCCAGGCCCTCCAGCATAAGCAGGTTTTGGGTTGTAGTATGCTGCTGGAGCTGTGCCTGGGCGAGTTGCTGTTGATGGTCGTCTGTTGAATGCAAGTGTGCCTGAAAGGGGAAGTATGTGTTGTGTTGATTGTGGAGGGAGGGGGAATGATTGGGATTGTGAAGTGGGGATGGATGCGGAGACGACGGCAGAGAGGGGCGGGAGCGTTCGAGCATGTGAGTCGGTACCGCCTGCAGTGGGAGGACGGCTTGAGCTGGATCTGGGGCGACCATCCCGTGAGGAGAGACCGATGTTGAATGAGTTGGTGGGGAAGGGGAGAAAGGACTGGGAGTGTGAACCGAGGAGGAATGGAGATGAAGCTGATGGGGGGGCAAGAAAGGACTGGGTGGAGTCACGAAAGGAATGACTGTTGTGGGCCCTTGTATCTGAGCGATCGAGGTCGTCTGACCAGTGGTCAGAGTGGTAGAGGATGCTGTCGGTGCCCTCGTAGCCAGTGCTTGTGCCGGGACGCTGGTGGATGGGAAGCGAAGGCTGGTCCTCCTCTTTTACGAGATCGAGGGAGTGAAGAGCGGGGTTATCTTGAGGAAGGGAGTGATTAGAAGCTGCAGGAAGAGCAGCGGCATTTGCCTGACCTCTTTTCCCTCTGGACTGGCCAGCCTTGTTTGCGGCAGCCATGGAGGCATGGAGAGAGGTGAGTTCGCGCATCATACGCTCGTTCTGGTCCTGCTTGTCTGCGTGTACGGTCTGGGCATGTTGGCGGAGGTTGTCGAGACGAGAAAACTGTTTTCCACAATGGCAGGTGAAGGGGCGTTCGCCGGTGTGTTTCCTGTGAGAGGGTGAGGGAGAGGAAGGGGGAGGGGAGGAGAGACATGTACCGCATGTGCCAGGCGAGATGCTCACTTCTGGAGAAGACCATGCGACACTCGCTGTAGCCTCTGCACTGGAAGGTCTTTGCGGGAGCAGGACGGTAGCGCTTGTTGACGCCAGTCGCGGTGGGGAGGAGGGCGGGGTTGCTGTGTGCGACGAGGGCGGGCATGTCGTGGTCGCTGTTTGGGTCGACGACGGGGTCGGTTTGGGGGTCGTTTGAGGGGGAGTCAGCGGTGGTGGAGTCGTCCATGGCAGAAAAGAAAAAGAGGAAGCAATGTTCTATAAAGGTGCCTGGAACTCTCGAGTCTGAAAACAGTGGGCTCGCTCATCCTCTCAATTAAGGCACCTTCCCCGTCGGACTTGCAATTCCCTACCACTCCCCTGGCTCAGGTACACTCCGGCCGGGTGCGGCTCCGATCTCTGATAACCTCCTCCGGCTTCTCGGCACATCCCACGCGCCAGCGGGCCAGACCAGCCCGGCGCTCTGCTCAGACTTCGTGACATGTTCCTCCGACAATGTGCAACCGCGTGCCACGGAATTTGAATTCGATCACCTTTCTTGATCGCCATCGCTCGGTGCCTTTCTTCTTATCGTCCCCTCTCTCGTCAAAACCTCACCCATCGACCGGTCATCAATCATCCATCATCACCCACTCTCTGCGCCCAGTTCGAGCTCTTCCTTCTTCATCCTTCCTTCTTCCTTCTACCTCACCCACGCTATCGCTATCCCACAGCCACACAGCCACATCTCACATGCAACAGCTCCCGATCCCTTCCACCCGTGACATCTCCCATTCCCGACAGAGACGGCAAATCGTAAATTCTTATGTAATCGCATCCCACAATCACAGTCGCAACGTCCCCACTTCAATTCAGTTTTTTTTTTTTCTTTTTTT
>NW_006763300.1:1842099-1859922 GCF_000218685.1 Serpula lacrymans var. lacrymans S7.9
GGGAAACCAAATACCCCCCATCAATTGGCTAACTCTTCCTCTTCATCCCTCGACCTGATCGGCGCCGGCGAGTTGTTTTATATAATGTACTTTTACAGTAACCACTAAACGTTGTCAACCTTACGAGAAATCCCTCTGATCCATTTTTTAAAAGAAGCGAGTGCAAGGATTCCTCGTTCCTGGAAATAGTGCGAGACCGCGAAGAGAGACGCGTGAGCGCCGACTGTTCCTGAAAATTTTCTATCATCGAACCCAATTATTCGATCAACACGTATGTAATAGAACAAGCGTGCCTATATTCACAATCTCAGCCTCTTCTGATTTCTCTGGCAAGTATAATATATATCATCAAACTGAGTACAGTATTTCATCGACCCCCGAGCTCAATGACAGCAACGCCTCGAGAGCCATGCAGAAAAAAAAAAAAAGGGATTAACAATGCTGATGGCGGTGCACGTCGGGGCTAGTACCGCGCTAACACGGTAACTTGGAGAGCACCAAGCAGAGAGGCAAGCTTTCAGGCTTTTCAGGCCTTAACACGCCGAATCATTATGCTTTATGTGCCTCAGTCCTCAGGAACGATAACACATACTCGCTGAGATCATGATCAGCCCACTCCTTCCGCTCAGGGCAGCCACTCCAGTTAATATCGACACTCACCCCGCGTGGTTTGCGCCCCGAGTCAGTGCCTTTTTGAGCCTCCAAGTCAAAATTGGAAGCTGAGCTCGAGAGCGTAAAAGCCTCTGAATCTCCATGCGGGACGTTGGACTTGTCTGAGTGCGTGGACTCGGATTCGGTTGTGCGACGTGCGTGGATGCATGTTTCTCCCTCCTTACGGACCTATTGATAGATGCTCATCATCGATCATGCGAGGCACGTTCGAGTTTTTAAATCTGTGAGGTGTTCAACTGTCGCTGTCCTTATCACCGTCGTCGTTCATTGTAGGTGGGATAAGAGTCATACGACATGAGTTCTGTACGGTACGGCAGTTATGACAGAGCGGATTATTCGGAGGAGAGCAGGGGCTATGCTGGGCTATCAGTCTCGGCCTGCCCTCTCGGCTCGGCTTCAAGAAAAAAAACCTGCCAGTGTATGCATGCGTGTCTACCATTTATCGATCTATCCAAGACACTACCGCCCGCCTGTTCTAGCCGCGAAGAATGGTTGTGGGTACTATAGGGTGCGAACAATGCCAGCTCATGATCCCAAAAAAATCAGTATACACTATACTGCCATCAGTATCGGAAGTTGGGGATGTGAGAGAGCAGTGCGGTGTGCATGCTGATGATGATCTAGAAAGGGTATCATCCACCTGTCAAGGATCAAACTACACCCACGGTCAACCATCGCCGCACCATAACGCTCCCCGCATTGCATCCATTTTTTCTCATACATTCCAACTGCGAAAAACAAAACAAAGAATCACTAGCGCATAATCGTCCGTCCGTTCATTCGCTAATCCCGTTGTGCAAGGCAGCTATACATAGATACTGGGCTGACGCTCACTGAAGACCGACGGTGGCGGAGAAGTGAGGCGTCTTGAGATGATAGTAATAAATAGGAGTTGGCGAAGATCTGCAACTCGACTCTGTGCGCCAATACGAGTAGTTTGGGATCTTCAAACACAGAACACCCATGGCGCCAGTTATCCGTGACACTTTTCCTCCATTTTAGTCGCCGACAGGATTGGCTGCTGCGAATGACATGTCAGGGAATTGGAAGAGTATATGGAAAAGATCATCTCGCCTGTCAAGAACCCACACGTCAACACTGAACACTGCCGCAATTCAAAAGATCTCCTCCATTCCCTCCTAAATGTGTAGAAAACCGCACACGCGGACTCGTTCAATCCGTTATCGTAGACAGACAGCTCATACTTGGTGGTACAGCCCTATGGACGAACCGACGTTGACGGATAAAAGACGCTCGTAAGTGAGATAAAACCGCTGTTCAGATCCAAACAACGCGTCGAAGGGGTGGCAGAAAAGATGGATAGACGACACACCTGGTCGAGGAAGATCTGCGCAAGTCGGTGCAGCTTAAGTTGGATCTCCAGCGCTTCAAAGCTCCTTGTTTGAAGCATCTCCTCAAGAACAAAGTGACGCTCGTGAGTCCAGATGGGGGGGGACACGTCGACGACACGCATGGAACCAGGGTGGGCACCGGACCATGTCCCATGGCAGGCTCCGAGGCGCCCAAAGCTGGACATCGACATGGTGCTTCTATTACTCACGCCTTCTACCATTGGTCTGGCCTGCGGGAGTTTCGTACCGTGCGGGGACAATTGATCTGTTTGAAAACAGTCTTTGTTTGCGTGGATGCAGTATACAGCGGAGAGAGATAATGTGCCTGGGATAGATAACATACAACCAGTTCTGCTGAGCACAAGGTTCAGTTTTTATCTCCAGATCGAAAGGCAGGCTGTGTAAAATGAGAAGGTGTCTATTAATTCAAGGAACTTGGAGGTCTTCTTTTGCGTGACTTGCAAAACTCGGCTTACCTATGTTCTCTCAAAAACTGCGGTGGTATGAGGGTGGATGGACGTGATAGTGACCAAAATTCGTGCTCGAGTCAGCGGCGTTTCCTGCTGGGAACAGCCAACTATCCTCCTGGCAGATCATTTAACACATGTCAGAGATAGCAATTACAAATAGGGGGAAAAGAACGAACCAATAAGTAGTCATTTGTGTATAGTGATAAGGGTAAGAAAAGTCAATGTGAAATTTCGTGAAACATACACAGTACACGATGACGGCTCACGGGATGGGAACTGTCAGTCCGCGAGTAATATTCCACCATCATATCGAATGTGTTCACTGTCATCAAAATACACGGCCTAGAACGAAGAACGATATACACTTTGATCCCTTGAGAGTTTAGCCTCCGAGGGAAAAGGTGGAAGTAGAGGCTGAGGTTGGTTAGTTCTCCCTACGACCACGGATCATACTGTGCTCACCGGCCTACCTGCAGGGCCAAACTTATACACCACGATAAATGATCGATCAACTTCATCAACGACCGGAGGGCTTCTGCTGCTGCTTTCCGATCGCTGATGGAGTCGTCCCACGATACGGATATAGAAGGGATCAAGTAATACAAATGACGGGTAGTTGCCATTTGAGAAACAACGACATACGATAGCACTTGTTTTCCTAAGGAATGTCTACAGGTAAGTGAAGCGGTTGATAATAAGCCCCGCTGGATAGTTGCGAAAGATGAGAATGAATACGTAAGAAAACAATGCACCGGGACAGTGACAGATCCGCCTTCCGCATCTGGTTCCTGATGGGCATGCAACTGCGTGACCTCACTGCGTTGAAGCATGGGCTCGGTAGAGGTAGACAGTTTGTTTCGGCTAAACTTGATGTTTTTATGGACGATAAAAATTTCGTTCTGCAATCACCTTCTGATCGCTGGCAGAGACGTCCCACGCTACGGGAAATGAATGAATGAAGATATGACCCAAAAACAGATGAATGGGATTGGGGATTTGGGCGAAAGCAATATAGCAACTTTTATCACTGAAGGAAGCAGGCTGAGCTCATGTTCCGAGGCGAGCGACTAGTAACGACACTGGGTGGCTGTGAAAGAGAGAAACGAATATTAGAGGGGGTATGTACCTACCTGATAGTGACATAACGGTCCTCCCCGTTTGGTTGTTGATGGGGCTTGAGAGTGTGCGACCTCTGCGTTGAAGAATGGGCTCATTGAATGCGCACACTTTGTTTCGGCTAAGCTCGGAATATGGTCTATCAACGATAGAGCATCGTTGCTTTCGGATGCGACTGACCAACTTGTCCCACGTCACGGACATAGAATGAAAAACGAAGATATAATACAAAGTCGAGAAGCAAGGAATGACTATTTTGGGGACAACGACATATGAGAATGTATTTCCTGAAGGATAAGAGTCAAGCACATGTGAACTTGAATGTTAAGGGCACATGGAAATGAATGCGTAAGAGGGCGGCGCACCTCCATTCCTGACTTGCATAGTAATATTTCATATTTGGTCGTTAACTCAGAGCGTGTGCGTTTTCGATATCTCTGTGTTGAACAACGAGTTCTGTGAAGATCTGTTTCACCAACAGCCTTGCGCCGTTTTGAACAGCTCGTAGGCCCGAAACCAATTGAATGCTGGGCAATACCAAATGATAATATGCCCATTGGAAGAGCAAACTGCGGCGCCGCGAGAAGTAATTGCTAGCGATGGTGGTATTGCAGCATCTAGAGAGTGCATGGTAAGTGGCATAACTTGGATATTGTAACATGGTGTTACTGCCAGCCACGACTTTACCCGCTCTAGTCGCCTGCAGTGTGACGCAAAATTCACAGAAAGTTGCTGATCGTGCTTACCGCGTATACTGATAACAAACGGCGTGCTACTGTCATGAATTGCAATATGCAAGTTGAAAATGACAGATATTTAGCGTAGCAGGGAAAATATGGGTGACTCGAGAGTCATTCTTAGCTGACAAAAGTATGAATGTATGGTTTTTTTCATAGAACGAGAGAATGGTACAGGTTGTATCCGCAGAGGATGTGAGACAACTTGGTGGTGGGCTCAGCAAGAGCCTACAGCCGTCGAATGTGCGTTCTGGTGCCAGCTCGAACTTGACAGAAGACGGCGTCTGGAGAGCGGCTGACTGTGACGTTACGGAATCTTCCTTTTTTGGACAATGCAGGGCTGTTTCCGAACGCCTCTCTCGCTTCAATGTTTTGCCTGGATGGACCGAGATACGCTTATACTTTCTGCTACGGCGGCAAAGACGTCCTTAAACTGGAAAGTGCCCATCGATTCCTCTAGAAGTGGCCGGAGTGGATGGGCTCATGGTGTCACATACTTGAAAGAACTGGCTCTGGATGCGAATCTTTTCCTGGTTGAAACGACAAATCTTACGGCCTCAGACCTTGGGTTCATCATGATCAAGCCGAGGACAATTCATATTCCACCGTGGCAAGCTACCTTGCCATTCTCGAGTATACCTTACCGGCGATTTCTGACCCTTATTAGGATCGACCTTACAAATGCTTCATCAGAAAGTCGTGCCGTTCTGGTGGCCGTTAACTGGGCATTGGTTCTTCATTCGGTGATTATGCGAGACTTAAAACCATCATTGATTTGACAGTACAGTCATGGAATATACACTTGTGCCATTCTCTTATGCACTCATGCAAACCAAACATGGGAGCTCGTCTCAGTGCTGTATGTCTACCAATTGTCTGCCAGTCCAAGTAACCTTTGTTTATTGAACAGGACCTCTCACTATCAGTTGAACTTCCGTCTAGTATATCAGACTTACCATCTTACTCTTATTTTTCCTCGTTTATTGTCGTAATCACATTATAGCATTGCTGATTGACAGTCGACGTCCGACAACGGGAGGACACGTTTTGCTTGGTGTACCGTATCAGCGCTCATACCCACGGAGGAATAGGTATCAGTAGTTTTCAGTTCACACAAGCTTGATCGATTACCATGATCTGGTGACACATAGGGCCCCATCACCATTTATTTGCGGTCCATGTCGAGTCAGAGTGCAGGTGTGTGTGTGTGCGAAGGTCATATATCTTGGTTTCCTTTTCAGAGGTCTTCGTTTGTCTGATATGGTTCTTTCCTAGCCGAATACATGAGTCACTTGTCTGCTATCATTCTCGAATTTTCGATAACTTGAAAATGGACATCCATTTTCGGGTGTCCTTGTACTTTAGTGTCCGCGGCACTGGTACGTTCACAAGGACGGCAGGATACTTGCTCTTCAAGAGGATGTTCTACGTGGCATTTCTTCAAAAAGCTGATTTGGTCCCTTTTGGGCTGACAGCATTGGGGAAGACTCAAATTCGAAAAGACATTCTATAGTTCAGCCGAGAAAGATGCGGGTATGGAATGTTCATATTCAAGGTGGAGATGTTGAATGGCGCTCGGGTGTTTATCTTATGCCGCATCTGGCTTCTCCATATTAGTGAAAGGTGAGTCAGGACGATCTCGTATGCATGGTTGCGTGTTCATGAGGGGAACTACGAACTGAACTAGCAAGGGAAAATATATCCAATTGTCATGCTCATGGATGTGATGAGCAAAAACACCAAAATCTTGCACTTTCAACCGCAAGCCCATGGTGCTTGCATCCCTCATCGTTGGTAGTGTACCCTATCGCAATGGTACATGCAATCTCCCTGCGCATGATTCGATTATTCTATGGCAACGGCCCTGAAGGACGGTGAGTAGTATTGTTTGCCTATCGACTAAAAGCTGGCTGCTGATCCTAGTTCAAGTTACTCTCACAGGCGTGCTACCCAACACTTTTGGACTCAATCAAGATGATGTCCTCGACGAGTTCTACGAGAAAGCTGGCAGCTCGATATCGCTAATTTCTTCACTTATGCTGGGAGTGCTGGATTGTTTGATAGCATTCGCAGGGAGCTTTTGTATGATGGTGAATATCCTCAACTGGAAATTTATCAGCTCAAAGTGTATGGTAAGGAAAACTATTCACTAAGTTCGAGATATTCTACAGCGTAATGACGTTCTACAGGAGAATACTGTTTCTTCGAACCACGAAGGCAATTCCAATTCCCCAGCGAGGATAACCTAACCGCCTTTCTTACTGCGTATGAAGGAGGGTCATCTGTAGTGGTCAATCGTGGTCATTTGGTTGTGCCAAAGTCATTCCAGAAACTGTTCAACCTTCCATTGGATATGTCGTGTTCAATGGTGGTATTGAATTCGGGGTCTTGCCAAGTACCTCTGGCTTTCGAGTAACCTTGACATATTTTGGCAAGGTTAAGCCCACCGCATCGGTTGCTCTTCTTCCCACACCATTTGAGGACGCCATCAAGTCAGCTATCAAAGGTCGACCAAGTAATCCCAATGTTTTAGCTTGCTGTGGCTAAGTTGGATTCGATATCGTATTTGTTCTCGATGGACATCCAATGTTTCAGATGTAGTCGCCAGGTGACTCGAATTTTGGGAGCGTCTGACTTTTGAGGAGTGTGCCCGAGCAGCAAGGTATGTTGGGAAGCCCCCAATCAGCAGCACGCGAAGTATTGCTACTCTGCGCATCTCAAGGAAGACCGTCTTAGAGGTGACGGATGTGGAATAGGCATCAATCGCAAAAGTACCATACGTCGCTTACGGTAACGAGTGTTCTTTGGAATTTTTATACATAACTGTTTGTCTTTTTGTCGAAGTAGGTCGGGTAAACAGTCTAACTTGTCTGGATCCGGAATCCCTTGGAGTGTTTGGAGTGAGGACTTAGAAGAGTCCGGTTCAGAATCTACAGGATCCACTAGTTCTTGGTGCCATTTTACTTGAACCTGTACTTTAATAGGCCTGCTGAACATATACCAAGTGGTCTTTGAATGACCTTTTCAGAAGCGTTTCGGAAGAGAGCTTTAGAAGGTAAGGTTGATTTTTTACGCACGTGACTTGTGCGACGCGGTAAAATCAACGGGATGTGTTCGCGCATTGACCAACTCCTTCAAGTTTCAGCACACGCCCTATCCAAACACTAATTTTTCGTCGACAATGACGGTGAGAATAGCAATAATGTGCTCTTACACTGAACGTCGCTAAGAATGTTTACTACTGTGATAGGGCATGTTGACAGTCCCAGTTGTGTCAACAACGTTTAAGAGACCTTACTTACCTGAGGTCACCAACAGGAACCCGCCACAAGAGGTCCATACCCCTCACCAAAAACAAATGCGAAAACCTGCAAAGCGCAGCAAAGCAACGGCGTCGTTACCGCCATCGCCTTCACCCAGTGCCGAGCAACCAACGTTGGTGCACCCCGTACCAGTGAATGTACACGGTCTTCGTAGTCAATATTAAACCAGAGCTAATCCTACTTTTCAGCCTCAGATGATGGAACCGCAGGCCCCACCTGCCGTTTATTCTGGGAATATGGACCTTTATGGCATGTACTTGCCATTCCTTTGCAAGGTCTACTTCCCTCCGGGAACCTCTTGCCCAAATTACGCATCGCTATATGAAACAATTCTTAACCACCAGGCGAAGCATGATTATACGGCTAGATGTTATTTGGGACCGTGTAGCGATATGAATACAATCGTACCTAGCTATGGAAGGTTCGAAAGTTCGACTGTCCTTGATCCCATGATGGAGCGGCCTTTCGACATGAACGTAACATCTTTCGTATACAAAAAGGTACTGACATTCAGGCCCTCTGAACGCTCCTCATTGGTGGCCCCAGACCACAGCCCTACTGCAGCGGGCATCATAGCACAAATGAGCCTTCCAATCCAATGCGGGATCAAAGCATCCAGAGGCGTATTCAAGATGAAGCGTGCTTGGGTAAAGCAAGGTACAGGAGGTGAATGGAGAGAACTGTTCGAAGGATATTTCTCATTCAGCGTGTCATACGATAATATGTACAAGAAAGCAGGACACGGGAATGGAGCCAAGTACAAATTTGCATTTTGGGGTGTCCGGGCGATGAGAGATAATACTGGGAAGGAGATCGGACTGGGTCCAAGGAAGTCGATATATTGTCAATGAGGGCAACTGGATGAGAAATCCAGGTATGGGTATGGTGTCCATGAGTTGTATGTCTCGTTTTGTATGAGGCTCTGTTTCTCCACTACAGGGTTCGATTTGTAGGACACGAAAGAAAACATATTATGAATGATTGATGTTACACCGTGACAACGTAGTATAAGCTTGAAGGTTGTTTAAATCTGAAGCTCTAGCCAAACAAACGGTTTTCTGCACGATATCCGGCGCGATGTCTTCACAGGTCTTTCTTCCCATCCTCTCCTAAGGAGGCATACGCTCTAGAACCGTTAGTGAACATCGCTGAATTACTCAGGCGGTGCTTTTATCTTCGCCTAATCCGATTTGTGGTCAGATGAGGCCTCAAGGACCAGAGGCAGCCCACGCCCAGTCCTATTCTACATCAATAGTAGGCAAGACCCTTCAATCACTGCATATACATTTTCACATTGGCTTATTGTCTCCATATGTTCGCTTTCTATCTTTGGGCATCGGCGATAAACCATATGAACGTCGGACGCACGCATCAGACTCATCACAGGTGTCGTAGTTCTTCACATGCGTAATAGTGACGGTGAGCAGGCATCTAAACACGCACTTTCATTAACATTTTAGTTCAAGGAAGGGTGGTTACAATTAATCCATGCAGTTAAAGCACCTGTAATAGCTCAAAATGTCGACATCTCTTCTTGTTCATCCGTGAATGTTCCGTCCACGCACGAAACACGTGAATCACACCACAGAACCAGTAGCCAAAGATAACGTCAGCACACGCCCTGTCGGCGTACACGAGGCTTAGGATTACTACAATACATTACAAAGTATATCAGCTTCAACTTCTAGCGCGTCTCCCTCCTTTAGCTGCTCATAATTGCCCCAGCGCTGCTGCACCTGTGTGCAGGAAAAGCGCATTGCTACTTGGTAAGTTCTCACCTTCAATCAATGTCAGTAATCAACCTTAAACGCATGTATTCTCTCAATTGAAGATGATCAATGGCACTCCCTGAACACCTTGATGATGAAGAAAGGCAAGTTCTTTCCTTGTAGATAAACCACTGCTCTTGGAACTGATCAGCTCATTTACACAGGTTCAACATAGCCCATCGGCACCCCACGGACGTTGATTCCTCGCCATCTTCCCCTTCATCACCCTCGGACACTCTCAACTACTTATTCGCCAATCGCCAGACAAGATCCACAAAACATCGTTTGCGCTCCAATGCGGACGAGTCTACTAGCCGCCTCCTTACACGCCTCCTTGCTCGCGACGATGATATACGCGCGGCCAACGCACTTATCACCGCCACCAACGAGCGCCTTACGAACGAAACTGCTCGTGCAGATACAGCAGAACACCGCGCTCTCGAGTACTTCACTCGTCTTCGATCTGCCAACGAGGCTCGCGAGCGTGCAGAGCAGGACGTAAACCGCCTCAAGGAAGAGTTGAGACTGTATAGTGTTCAGCTCGAGAATGCGCAAAAAGAAATATTTCGTGCCCAAGATATCATCGCCCAGGTAGCTGCACAAAAGAGCGAAGCAGAGGCAGATGCTGCACGTGCTCGAACTACTGCAAGAAAACTGCAAGAGGAGAAGCTTGTTATGCAGGCGCGCGACGAAGGAAGGAAGGAGGGGTATAAAGAGGGATGGTCAAGAGGTCGCCGACTAGGATACGTTGAAGGTAGAGAAATCGAATTTGTGGACAGTGAGCGTCATCGATCTCGACAACGATACGTTGTTCAAGAAGAAGATGACGGCGACGACGAGGAGCCATTCGACGAGGTCAGGGTCAGGCCAGCTGAACGCCCTCAGTCTGCAGCTGCGAACCGACGTCAATCAAGCCAGGTCCCACTGTATGCATATGTACTACTCCACTCTCGATTGTAGTGATGCTAATGCCACGTTTAGGGTCAATCGCCCAGGGTCTGCTCCTCCGGTGCGTAATTATGATACAGCGCCACATGCAGCCAATATACCAGTTCGAACCGTTGTGACGCCCAGGCCACTCCCATCCCCTTCCCATGAGCCGCTACCTCTGCCCATACCTGCTCATTCTCGAAGCCCAGAAACGATTCATCCCATCCCTATCCGACTAAGCCCGTCTCCTACCTTCCGCCCGACTTCAGTTCCTCCAGATGGATGGATCCCTCGCGCTGACTCTCGCACGAGTCGTATCGCTATGCCTTCTCCCCATGAGTTGATACAGCCTGTAGAAAGTGCACTGTTCGGATCTTCGGAAACGAGTGACAATGATCACCCACCTGTGCGTACGCATGATTATGCATACCCATCGCAACGTTCGCGTGCCATATCTGCATCATCACGTTCATCAACGAGGATATCGCAATATGACCTCGTCAGTGCTCCGACAGGGAGAGACGATGATACACTGACATCACGTAGCAGCAGCGTCAATTCCGTCAACTTCGTACCCGTACGTACATGGACTGGGAGCCATCCACAACTCACACCCGTGATGGAGGAACAACGACAGAGGAGCGAAACGGAGAGTATAGCGGAGCACTGGCGCGCGGAGAACTCTGAGTCTTCTACCTCAAGGCTCACGGTGCGTTGATGTCTCCAATGAATAACAAAAAAATATCACTGTATTGCTTACCCATCATTGCTTAGCGTCCACCTTCTCGACCACCACTACGAAGGCCGAGGGAAGTCATAATGCCTGCATCACTAGCTAATGATGCAAGCAGGCAAACCCGTACTGAAACCCCTCCAGCAGCCGCTCCTAATAGAGCTCGTTCACCTTTAGATTATCTGTTTAGACATCGTTTTCGACAGCGCACATCTAGCTCAAGCATTCCCCAAATCGTTGTCGAGTCTCCGGTAAGCTTAAAAATACTGTTCTGATCTGTGATCCACGCGTTTATTTCGTCTGCGTATAGTCTGAATCTCAGTCTAATGGTTCAGAAACTGCAGTCACACATCCTGAACTCCTCAGTCCTGATGCTGCCAGCAGATCAGTCCAACTTCCAAGCGAAGACCTTTCGCATTCTAACCAGTCTCATCAAACTAGTCATACATCCCATCAAGCTCAGCCCGCAGATTCTGGGTCGAGTTCCTCACCTACTCCTTCCTATTGGCCAGCGGGATTTATCCCTCTTTCTGGTCCTCCACCTTCACCTCCAACTCAGAGCGAACAGAGGCGTCCTGCCAGTAGGGCGGCTTCGAGAGGGGCTTACGACATTGCCCCCGTTCCGTCTGGCGTGTTATATCCTGAACCGCCTTCACGCCCACAAACGTCATCTGAAAATCGACCTTATCCGAGTCATCGCGACGCTGGACTGACCCGTTTGGGGTACGACGATAGGTCTTTGTCGCCTGCTCCTCTACAGCGCCCAATCTCTATCTTTAATGACCCCTTGAAGTAGTTGCCTCGAGAGGCGAACTTCTGAAGGTTGTACTATATTGTGTTTTATTAGCTGTTTTTGCTTTTTCCATCGTATTTTCCACCCCTCCTGCTCATTGCACACACTTAGTATTATTCCACTATTTGCATGAAGGTGGTGTTCAAAAGATGATCGGTACATTACTTGAAGCTGGCTAACTCGGAATGATTGTTGTTCTATTTTTTTATTATTACTTTTCCAGCAATTCCCATTTACCCCATGTACTTTGAGATACACATTTGTTTTTGCTAGCACTCACGCACGTTATACATCATCGTAGTCCCACGATGCTTCTTGCCTTGAGAAATATTACCCTTACCTTAGTTTGCTATACTTATCATTGATTGTATTCTACCCAATGATACATTCAAGGGAAAGATAGAGAGCAAGTTGAGGAATGGAGAAATTGCCTTGCTTTTGGGCAGTCTTACATTTACGTGTGCCATAACGATCCTAGTAAGGAGGTCAACGATCAGCACTCAGGCATCTCAGAGTGATTGCCACTTATTGTTACTGTCGCCAAACTCTTCTGGCGTGAAGAAAGGAATCGGAGGAATCTGTCAGAGTGTTCATTAGCTGCATTTCTCGGGAGTCTCAGATTTATTTCGGCTAATGCACGCCGGGCGTTCATGTAAATGGTGCCAGTGGTGGTATTGGTCAAGAAATTGTCTGGTGGTGGACCAGCAACTGTTCAGAGTATCGCCCGTTAGCTCCTTCTGACATCCTTGTTAAGCTGAGGAGACGTACATAGTCGTACTTCCTTGACTATTATCCTTGTGAACAATAGGAAAACCAAATCACGTTTTTAGCGACGTACCAGCGTATATGCGGGAGTCGATTTTGTTCGAGCTTTGACGACTGATCCGAATGCCCCTTTCCCCTACATTAAAGTCGAAATTGATGATGATAAAATGACTAGATGTCAGCTCCTCCCAGTCTTCCTTCCACCGACTTGCCTGCCTTGTCCCTGCAGGTGTTCTGAAATAGTCCTTCTCTGGGGAGCTACTATGGGTATGGCTACTGTACATGGGCGCTTTGAGCCCTGTAGATATGTTGTGAACAGCCGAATACTCTAATCTGTAGAATATGAATACATACCAGACACAGTAATTGATGGTGTTCTACTGGTCGCGGTGGAATGGAACGACATAGCAGCAAGATCTGCTAGAAGACTCGGGCAAGAAACATGGGTTTTCTTGCCAGGTACAAGCATGCTCATTGCATAGTATTGTAGGCCAGGTGATATAGGTACTAGTTCCACTCAAGCGGTGCACAAAAGAATATGGAAGGGATAGAACTTACATCTCTGCAAGGCTGCTTGAGGATCACTGTATTGTCGTTCCGCTTTTTGCCTTCGTTCCTATGAAATATAATAGATGAGCGCAATGATGGAAAAAAAGGAAGACAATATACCCGTTCTTCGTCTGTTGTATGTTTTGTCATTTCGTTCGCAAGTGAACCATGAGACTCGATGGGCGTGTTAATATATTCAGCTATCCATTGTTAAGCAAACGTCACGATCTACCAAGGAAGGTGGAGATGGCCATATTATGAGACTATCTAGGAAATCAACAAACGTTGAAAGACTAACCTGGAAAACCATCTCAGAACCACGAAGTTGTTGGGCTTCCGCATGCATGGCTTTTGCAAGTGAACTCTCGTACTCATTATTCAGATCTTTGATTGGCTTTTGGATAGTGAATGTAGGGCATGCCAATGCTAAGGTGGGATAAATGTTTGGAAACCTAGAAACAGAATAGATCACATCAGGATAAAACAAATACGAGCTGGAAGTAATACTGACTTCGTGTGTAAATGGAAATAAATATTTAACCCGTGGGCTGGATCTGGATGTGGAACTTTAATGATGAATTCGGGTAGCCTGGCAGCGGTCTATATATAAAATAATGGTATTGATTTCGTCTGAATGAGTCCGCTGATGAGCCAAGGAGACGTACTTACCAGGCTTTGGGTGGAGGTGACTCCAAAAAAATCGCAATCATATATGGACTTCAGGGCAATAATTTCAAGTTGTTGTAGTTCTTCAGTGGTCTCCATGATGTAACGATGATGTCTGAAGCTGACAGGAACACTAGCAAGATAGAGTAAAACCAAGCCTGACG
Source organism: Serpula lacrymans var. lacrymans S7.9 (assembly GCF_000218685.1). Classification (NCBI taxonomy): domain Eukaryota; kingdom Fungi; phylum Basidiomycota; class Agaricomycetes; order Boletales; family Serpulaceae; genus Serpula; species Serpula lacrymans. The sequence goes on from NW_006763300.1 coordinate 1,856,139, forward strand.
ACTTGAGGGCGTACTTAAGATGAACGAGGCCTCAGCAGCTCAAGCGGTCATAATCAAAAAGCTCGATGGTGTGTTAGATGATGAGGATACGAGCGTGACAGATATATGATACAAGATATACAGTTGATTCATTTCGAGTTAGGTGGTTGTTTGTGCTAAAGCTTGCGGATCTCCAAACAACGCAAACACGACAGGTTGAACTTCAACTTCAACTGTCACGTCTCCATCTGAATATAGCCAACCATCACTTCCGACACAAATATACCACGATGCCTGTTCGCTATGTCGTTTACATGCCAGATAACCCCAGCGCTCAGTGTTATCCGTTCTATGTGCCAGAGGGGGCGGAAGTAGCAGACTTGAAAGCGGCGATTCGTGGCTCTCCAGATTACAGGCGAACCTTGGAAAACGAGAACATTATTCTTCTCAAGGTCAGGTCTTCATCTGCTATGAGCACTTATTGCGCTGCCGTACTTACGCTCTTGTGCAGTGTGGCGAGTTGTCCATGGAACCAGAAAACACACTTCTCAATCGTGCTACCGAGTGGCTTCGCGAGCATTCCAGCGGTTCAAAGATGACACCCGCACATCGCCTTAAGCGATATTTCCCCAGAGGTCCCGCGCCTGAGGATCATGAGAAGATAGACATTGTCGTCGTGACCGATTCCAGTATGTGCTAAGTTATTCAGCCATTTTGCTTGACTTATTCAAAGTATCTTGAGTTTTGGAAGCTGGTGACAAGTTGCCGGGCCTTGACATTGCCCCTTCTAATTTAATTCAAAGTGAGTTCTCTAGCATTTGCTGCTGGCAAATCCTAATATCTACTTCAAGTGTCCGTCCGGAGGGCAGCCGATGTCAGGGACATTAGATCGCCATCGGAGATCAGCAAAGATATCAAGCTACTTAAGGACAACTCTGGGTCTGTGCGTGGTGATCTATACATTCACAGGCCAGCTCGTAACTATGGTCCACATACTTCGCTGTTCCACCACGCCTTTGCCAGGCTCAAACATCGTCTAGACCGTCTCGACGATCCCACGATTTGGCAGCCTGACTTGGAGCCAAGTTCTGAGCTGCTGGGGCTTTGCCATAGCTTCATTTCGGGCTCCGCTGAATTATACGACAATGAACCGCAAAGAAGGGTCCTTTTAAAGCCTTTCTTCGAGAGTGTTTTACTAGATCATGGCAGTTACGAAACCAAATTGGACGATCGTGGGGGTATAGCAGATGCAACTTGGGGTGATCCGCTTATAGTCATCCGCGAAGACAAGAACGAGCCAGGCGTGGGAGGGGACAGTTCTTTACAAGGCTGGGTATATTTTAGGAAAGCTGTCGCTCAGGAATCGGTACGTTCTGACAAATATTAGTGAAGCACCATTTAAATTATCATGAGTCTTTTAGTACAAGCCATATGTTCAGAGGTCTAATTGCCCCGTTGTCATTATCGGCGTCACGGGCTCCCGTGTTGAAATATCGACTGCTATGTTTATCGGCGGAGTCTACATGGATAAGCTAATTTCTCAAGATCTGTACATCGACGCATTCCAAGCAAAGATGGTCCTACATGTAGGCCGCATGTGTCAGGCCCTACGCCTCTGCTACAATGACTTGAAGGAATATTATAGAGCGCTTGACCTAAAAGCGGCACCAACTACTGGACACCTGTATCCCAGCCCGCTTCCCGCTAGAGATTATGATACTATTCCAGCCCTTAAGTACATGTGCAAACTATCACATGGCGGACAATGCATCCAAGTCATGCAGGAGGAGCGCAGAGAGGAAGCAGACGCCGAAAGACCCTACGCTATATACCGAGCAAAGATGATTGATTCGGATGGCGAGGCGGATGTCGTAGTTAAGTTTACCGCGAGGTATAACAAAGCGGCGCATAAACTTCTGGAAACAGAACAACTAGCTCCCAGATTGCGGTACTTTGCTCGACTTATCAGCGACCATTGTATGGTCGTGACGGACTACGTTGAGAGTCTTCCGTTATCTGATTGTCCGAAACAGAAGAACTACCTCGATATCCTTGACCGCGTTGAGAGGGCGGTGCAGTTGCTCCACAGGGGAGATTTGGTGTTTGGAGACCTCCGTCCTCAGAATATCGTACTCCATCCAAACGAAGGAGCCATGCTGATCGATTTTGACTTCGCTGGAACGCATGGTGTTGACAGGTATCCTGCATCTTTTGATACTAGCAGACATCACAGAGACGTACGCCGTCACGGCATTATGGATAAGGAGCATGATATCTTCATGATCAGCGAGCTGAGGAAGATCCTGGAAAGGGCGAATAAATCAGTATAATTCTATCCTTGTCGTTCCCTGTATATGAATGGTGTAATATTCTCGGAGATATCTGCCAATTTTGTACACCCGAATGTTAAACTACATACTGTAACACCTCAACATTCACTATGAAACCCAGTAAAGGGCGTTATCACGTTTTCACTCTCTTTCGTCCTATTTGTACCATGATTTTCTAAATATGTGAGGGTAAGATATGTGTCAGTCTTTACTTCTGGTCAAAAAAAAAGATATATATTAGAGGTTTTCACCATAATAGTATCTAACTAGTACCAAAAGTCCAATTGAGATCATGGTCTCAAATGGACCTAGCTATTAGATCCTTGGATTACCACTCGTACTCAAAGGTTCAGACGGTTCAGACAGGGAAAGTTCAGACAGCAGGTTAAGAGGCCACCGAGCGGCCGAAGGTCGCAAGGTGGTGGTGGCTGTCGAGAAGAAGAGGAGGCGATGATGACCAGATTACCCCCCACTAAGGAGAGAGGGCTAGGTAATTTTGCAAGATGCTCTTCAGTGGTCAGAGTCTTCTCTTTATATAGCAAACTGGCAGGCAGCGCCGTGCGGCAGTGCGTGAAGCATTCGAGTCGTTCTCGAGGTAGTTCCATGTGTTACAAGGGCCGGACCGGCCTATCCATCCACCGGGCCCCTGCTCCGTAGGAGAGGACGTCAGTTTCCGGATTGTCGGACCCGCATCCGGGCCGGGTACCACATGTTACCATTGCTTATCAGCCAATGATTGCGCCCCTTATTGTTCAAATGCCGAGGCGATCTGATGACAGCGTGGGAGTCGGCCCACGTTATTCTTAGGAACGAAGATGATTCCAAAGAAGATCCTATTGTAACAACGACAGCGTGAGAGTGACCAATCAGAGACGGATGATAAGGTCCCGTGAGCACAGTTATCCCCCCTGAATCGATAAGATAACGATTAGGGTTTGTGGTTAATCCCACGTTAATGTCCGGGTAGGACAATAATAACGTTCGGTCATGTGTCCCCCTGCGTAAGCAGGATGATGTTATTCACCGTAAAGGTTAAGGTTAAGGTTAAAGGTTAAGGTTAAGGTTAAAGGTTAAGGTTAAGGTTAAGGTTAAGGTTAAGGTTAAGGTTAAAGTTTAGGTTAAGGTTAAGTTAAGGTTAAGGTTAAGGTTAAGGTTAAGGTTAGGTTAAGGTTAAAGTTAGGTTAAGGTTAAGGTTAAGTTAAGGTTAAGGTTAAAGGTTAAGGTTAAGGTTAAGTTAGGTTAGGTTAAGGTTAAGTTAAGGTTAAAGGTTAAGGTTAAGGTTAAAGGTTAGGTTAAGGTTAAGGTTAAGGTTAAGGTTAAGTTTAGGTTAAGGTTAAGGTTAAGGTTAAGGTTAAGGTTAAGGTTAAAGGTTAAGGTTAAAGGTTAAGGTTAAGGTTAAGGTTAAGGTTAAGGTTAAGGTTAAGGTTAAGGTTAAGTTAAGGTTAAGGTTAAGGTTAAGGTTAGGTTAAGGTAAG